>NW_023505507.1:0-48835 GCF_004664715.2 Peromyscus leucopus | reverse complement strand
CAGGCTTCACTGTGTATTGTAATGGACTTGGAGACAAAGGAAGAGAGGGCAGAGAGAGAGGAGAAAGAGAGATAGTTGAAGGGTGGGGAAATAGGAGTCTGCCCAATTAGCTTTCTTATCAATAAACCAAGTAATAGTGTTTTTAAAAAAAATTAGTGTTGCATAAATGTTAGAAAAACATCACTTCTTTATTTTTCTTAAGTCTCATGAGACTCCTTGGTGCATCTCAGGAAGGTATTAAAGAATGGCAGAAGCCTTACACAAAGAAAATTTTGCAAGAAAATTGCCTCTTCAGCTCCTATGCCTATTCTGGTCATCCTGGAGATACCTGGCCCATGTCCTTGTAGAACCTCAGGGCTCTAAGCATATGGACCGAGTGGCACAGACAAGGGAGGTATTGACAGCCAGGACTAAGAACACATCACCTCAGATCCTACCTCTGTCTAGGGTGTACTGGGACACCTCTCACCTTCTGCTTGCAGAAGCCCACATCTTTTTCTTAGGCTGAGTATACCTCTCCTTCCATTGGAAGCATCTCTTTCCTCTACTTTCCAGGCCCCTGAGCTAGGGATAATACCAAGTGATCTACCTGAAATGCAAATACTGGACAAATGAGTAGCAAAACTCAAAACAAAATGCTAGCACAGAGTCAGCACATTGTTTCTCAAAATTTAAAAATAGAAATAATATTGGGTTTTACTCCCTTTTTCCCCATATAGTCAAAAAGCAAGCCAAGAAAAGTATCACAGATAAAGGAGATGAATTATTTAAGATGGGCAACAAGATGCTCCAGGAGTCTAAAAGCCAAAAACAGAAAACAGAGTAAGTATCTAGTTCCTTTAGCCAAGTTAAATTTCCGGGTTGAAAAAAAAAAAAAAAAACCTAGACAATCAGAAAATCCAGTTTATTACTAAAAGCTTATTGGAATAATAATAAATAAGTTCACTTTGTTCATCAGCTTTTGCTTTTAAAAGGGTTCAATGATTACATATACATGTACAACACTACACACACATGCACATACACACAATTTTAAAAAGTACAAACAAACAAATGCTGGGGCTTGGTTTCTCAGCCTGTAGCATGAGAGTGCCAAGAGATAAGGAGCCCACTAGTGTATTCCCTGTCAAGCCAAGGGATAATTTAGATTTGGTCTGATAGTGCAAAAACACTCCTAGAAGGTCCCTGCTGTGGGATGTTCTGTATGTTAAATGTGTTGCTCTGATTGGTTAATAAATAATACACTGATTGGCCAGTAGCCAGGCAGGAAGTATAGGCGGGACAAGGAGAGAGGAGAATCAAGGGAAGTGGAAGGCTGAGTCAGAGAGACGCTGCCAGACGCCACCATGAAAAGCGAGATGTCAGGTACCTATAGACTAATAGATATGGGTTAATTTAAGATATAAGAACTTGATAACAAGAAGCCTGCTGCGGCCATGCAGTTTGTAAGCAATGTAAGTCTCTGTGTGTTTACTTGGTTGGGTCTAAGCAGCTGCGGGACTGGTGGGTGAGAGAGATTTGTCCTGACTGTGGGCCATGCAGGACAGGGAGAAAACTCCAGCTACAGGTCCCAAGTAACAGTTCCACTTCACATCGAAGGGATCCTTCCTCTTGGGTATAAGCAACAGGGGGAAATGCAGTCCTGGGAGCAAATCTCCCACCAGCACAGGAGCTTTTCCACCAGACAGTTCTTGCCCAGGCTTTCCTGATCCCAATCCTTGCCCAAAGTCACCGAAGAGCAGCTTGTTTTTTCAGCAGCAGAAGTGCAACTACGGGTTGAGTCTCTGACCCTTCGGAGCACCGGGAAACAGAAAACCAGAGTTGCTCAAACCAAGACATCCAGGAGTTTACAGGAATGCTAAGTAAAAGTTCTTGTACTGTTAGGATAACACATACTGTCCTTAAGTCAAGCACGCCTGTATATTCATATCTAAGATGCAGAAAGATGGAGAGAAGAATTACTGTGTGCACCACCAAAGAAAGGGGATTCATTTCATTTCTCATTCAGCCCACCTCCTTGCTTTGTCACTTCCCAGGATAAGGATGACATAGCTTGAAATGGCACTAAGCCTTTCGGCTTGTCCACATCTGCATTCTGAATGCATTCTTCCTAGGGTTGGTCCTTCACTAAGAACTACTCCCTGACAGAAAGAAGGGATGAAGATAAGCTGCTCTCCACAGCAAGTTACTGGTGAGCCCTGGAGAAGCATTTAGACCTTCCTTCCCTAGCATTCATCTCAGTAGCCAGCACCACAACCTTTACAGATGATGCCAGTTGCTCTGTTTATTGTGTCTGTCCATGTTACCCAGATTCTCCTAATTTTTTTTCCTCTTGGGAACTGCAACCCAGCTCTTACTCTTTCCTAGCCAGAAGCAACTTCTCTGGTCCTGGGTTCTTCATCTCTTTTATGACTTTGGACTTTCCTAATAAGAAAGCCATAATGCCAACCCTTCTCGTGGGATTAAAGACTTCTACAAAGATTTGTTTCATAGCCTGTTGCTGCCTCTTGGTACTAGACTGAGTTGAGCACGGAATGCCCCCTATCAGGTTTCTTGTCCCTGCTCTCTGCTGGTGCCCTTCTCAGTCCAGTAGGCTGTAGGGTTTTGTAGCAGCAGGTGCAGTGACAGAAGTCACAAGGGACTCTGTATCCCAGTTGTCAGGCTCTCTTCCTAATATCTGTCTTTGGTCCTAGACATTTGTCTTTATCAACTGCATTCGTTATTTTTCTCATCAATGTGACAAAGCAAAAGCAATTTAAGGAAGGGTTTATATGGGGTCATAGTTCAAGGGTACAGTCCATACTGGCAAAGAAGTGGTGGAACAGGACTGTGAGGGACCTGGTCACCAATCAGGAACCAGAATGCTGATGATCAGTTGGTTTTTCCACTTTTATTCAGTACAGAAACTCAGCCCATGTGATGGTTCCACCCATACTCAAGGTGGGTCTTCAGTCCTCAATTAAATCTTTCTGGAAACACCCTCAAAGACACACCCAGAGGTGTTTCCATTGCATCAGCCTGACAAGACTGTAACATATCCACCTCTTGTCACTTGTCACCCAAACACAC
Organism: Peromyscus leucopus; assembly: GCF_004664715.2. Taxonomy (NCBI): domain Eukaryota; kingdom Metazoa; phylum Chordata; class Mammalia; order Rodentia; family Cricetidae; genus Peromyscus; species Peromyscus leucopus. The sequence goes on along the minus strand of NW_023505507.1, from coordinate 45,766 downwards.
CCTTTTAAAGAGTAACATTACATCCCTGCTCCCCAAAGCCTTGTGTTTATCTCATAATGAAAAAATGCATTTAGTCCATCACTAAAAGTCTTCCAAGTTGTTAACTGCTCAAAAATCCAAACTCCAAAGTCTCTTCTGAAACTCAACAGAAAACTCCTGTGAGTCCCTGTAAAATAATAATAATAAAAAAATACAGTGTATGTTCATAATATACGATGGCATGATGCAAATTCCAAAAGGGAGAAAAGAAGGCATACCAAGAAAAGATCAGATCGAAGCAAGACTGAAGGCCAACAGGGCAAACCACAAATTCTGCATATAGCACTATGGCCAGCATTTGGAGCTTGGGATTGAGTATCATGAGTTCTGGTGGTATTGGGCAGTTCTGCCTTTCCAGCTTTGTCGCCTGCAGCAGACATGGTCTCTTTTGGGTGTACTTCATGCCTGCAGCATTCCTCAGTGGATATTCGACATTCATGGCATCTCCAAGATCCTAGGGTCTCCACTACAACATAGGCTTTATCTGCCCAGCTTCATGCCTTAACAGCTTAGCTTTTTTAGTAGGGAATCTGACCCTGCAACACATTGCCTAGCCTCCATCCCTAGCCTTAGCAAAGGCTTCTATGATTCCTTCACTTTTTCATCTTTTATGCCTGCAAAGTCAGTATTCCATGAATAACACTGCCAAGTTCTGCTGCTGGTTTGAGATACAGGCTGGTCCTCTCAGATATAGTGAGAGAGGCCTCTGTGCTGCCCCAGGGGAAATACTTCTGTAGGTGGTTATTTTCTAGCAAGGAATCTCTTCAGTGACATTCTCAGTTCAAGCTCTCTCCTTCCATTTATTGATCAAAAATTGTATTCCTTTTTTATTTATTGTGTGGGTCATAGCACTTGGGTAGGGGTCAGTTCTCTCTTACCACCATGAGGGTCTTGTGGATTGAACTCAGGTCATCAGGTTTAACGCTAAGCACTTACATGTTGATCTAGCCCAGGCTTCCTCCTTCCAAATGAATTTTTACTTCCACAAGTTGGATCCTTTAGTGAGTGTCAACTTGCCCTGGGGGACCTTTTTTATTATCCCAATGAAGAGTGTGAGACTTCTAACAATACTAATCTCTTTAATACTTTCAGAGGCTTCATCCAAACCATCTTTGTTCACAATTCTTTTGCTCCCAATCCTTTCCTTACGAAGTTCCTTGCTTTTCATATTTTTCTGCTTTCTCTCTCATTGTTCATCTAAATAAGAGAACTTAGATCACAGTCTAAATGTGATCCTGACACAAAATTCCATCAACCAAACAAACTAGTTTATTATTTTTTAGTTCAGTGTCACCCAAGTTAAGAACACGGGCAAACTGAAGCCAAAATATATAACATGAATGCTCTCTTATATAGAGAGAGTGCATTCAACACCCTGGTCTTCCACACTCCACCAGAATGGCTCAGTAAGCTCTTTTTCTAGCATCCCAGGGCTTCTCTAGCACATATTCTCAGCTCTTCCACATTCCTCCCACAGACAAGTTCTAAAAGACCATCAGCTGCATAGTCACGTTTGCCATATCAATGGCCTCGTGTTGGTACACATTTTCTGAACTGGTTACTTTTTTCATTGCTTTGACAAAATGTCTGACAAAGCAATTTAAAGAAGGCTTTGTGTGGGGTCACAGCTTGATGTCACACCATGGCAGGAAAATCACACAGCCGGACCACGAGACAACTGGCCACACAGTCAGGAAACGATGAGATGAAGGTTGATGTCCAGGCTGCTTTCTCCTCTTTATTCAGTCCAGAACCCTAGCCTGTGGGATGATACCACTCACATTCAGGATGGGGCTTCACCCCTTAGTTAAACCTTTCAGAAAACACTCTCTTAGAGACACCCAGAGATATGTTTCCATGGTGATTCTAAATCTAGTCAATTGAAAATCAAGACTAAGTCATCACATTGACCTTTGAGACCTTTTCCCCAGTTCTTGGCTTTCCAGAATCTTAGCTTCCTTTGACTATGATTTCTTTCTTGACATTCTGGCTTCCAGCTTGTTCCACTGGAGTACAGACCCTCTATTTTGACAGCCAGAACTCCAGTGCCTAACTGGATATCTCTCTGCCTGAGGGTCTTTTTCCTTAGCCTATTCTACTCTAGCCAGCTAGCAACTTTAGCATTGGGTATAGATAGATTGTGCATAAAATTAAGTCTCTTAGTTGATTTAAATTGGAATCAAAGACTGGTCTGTCTCTGTGTGTGTTTGTGTGTGTGTGTGTGTGTGTGTGTGTGTGTTCCTATATTTGAACCAAGATTAAATTATAAGTAATACATTTTGATCTTGCACTACCAAAAAACGTTATAAAAGTAAGAACAAATCCCCAAAACATTTTCTGTCTCTGACCTGTGTTTGAGCTTTCTTATGCCTTCTGTCACTGTGTGCAATACAGATCATGTGACAATGCAGTGTGTCAGGCGGCGATCTTACAATGTCTGTATTTTAACCACTAAAATTTCACACCATTCACCACCTAATTACAGAACAATTACTAAGCTATAAGACTTTAACCAGTGGGATCACCCTAACAGTGCTAGCTAAATAAGGCCCTGTGCCAAGCAAACCACAGGGTCATCTCACAGCAGCCTGGAGTAGGTGCTACAACCATCCCAGTGTTATGGCTGAAGAAGGAATGGAGAAGTTAGACTAAAGCTTTCCAACTAGCAATTGGTGGAGCTTGGACTTGAACCTGGCACTTAGACGCTAAAGCCCCACCCATTAAAGTTTGTTTGGATTGGTTTTTTTTTCTTTTTTCTTTTTCTTTTTCTTTTTTCTTTCTTTTTTTTTTTTTTTTGGTTTTTCGAGTTGTTTTTTTTTTTTTTTTTTTAAGATTTATTTATTTATTATCTATAGTGTTCTGTTTGCACGTATCCCTGCAGACCAGAAGAGGGAGCCAGATCTCATTACTGATGGTTGTGAGCAACCATGTGGGTACTGAGAATTGAACTCAGGACCTCTGGAAGAACAGCCAGTGTTCTTAACCTCTGAGCCATCTCTCCAGCCCCTTTTTTTTTTTCTAAACAGTCTGGCTCTGCTGTGAAGAACTAGTTCTGCTTTCAAAGATTATTTTAGACTATAAATTTACCAACATTCTTGTGACACAGATTTCGTAGATGTGACATTTCAATTATGATAATTCTTATATTTTTTGGAATTTATTTTATAAAACAAATGCTTATTAATAATGGAAGTGACCATAGAAGAGCTCACTGCTTTAGAATAAGTCTTTAATTTTTCACTTTAGTTGGTATATAGGCTTGACACATGGTATATATTATATAAATATTTCATTTTTGGTGACTTCATAATTTGTCAGACAGCTTTGAAATTTAAATCTTTGATTGACATAAAAGTGAATTATTGGTCTAGAGGTATAACAGATCTCAGCAAAGCTGCATCATTACTAATAGTGACAACCGCAGTTTACCTACTAGAAAGACATCCGAAGGAGGGAGCAGAAATTTTCACTTTTGCTAATCAACTTCCTGACTTTACATTCTCAAAACAGAGCCTACATACTCTTTGCCAGAGCAGCTGACATGGGAAATTTGAAAGCTATGGAAAAAATGGCTGATGCTTTGCTATTTGGAAGTTTCGGCATGCAAAATATAACAGCAGCTATCCAGTTATATGAGTCTTTGGCTAAAGAAGGATCATACAAAGCCCAAAATGTGAGTTTTGAAAGACAACAAAACTTTTTTCAATAGCTATATCTTCAATTAACACAAACATATGAAAGGGGAGAAGAAATAATACCCCCACCCTCTGCATGGACCCAGACCTATGGCCACTCAGAATACCCTGAAATGGCATCCAGGCAGGAGTACAGCAGGAACTTGGGATAAACTGTTCTGGTTCACAGGAACAGAGCAGAGCTGTTCTCTAATCTACCTTCCCATCTAGCCACATGTATATTTTGACACAAGACCTCTGAATCCAAACATTGTTAAAGTATATATAGAACATGTTCATCTTTGAAAGAAATGTGGAACAAAATCTTAAGGTAATGTTTGCCTGACTTTTAATTTCAAATCTTTTATAAGCTAAGTGCATTTCTTTTTCTGTTTTAATAAATGTGTTTTACTTTATTCCAATAATAAAATAATCATTTCATTAAAAAAAAAAAACAGAAAAACTGGGGCTCGGGACATGGCTCAGTTGGTAGTGTGCCTTCCTGGCACAAATGAAGCCTTGAGTTTGAGCTCCAGCATTGTCTAAAACAGGGCTTGATGGTACATACTATAATCCCAGCACTCAGGAGGTAGAGGCAGGAGAATCAGAGTTTACAGTCATTCTTGGCTACATAGCAAGAGAGAGGTAGGAGGTGGGGAGAGAATAAAGACAAAGACCTTCAGGAGTCAGTCCTCTGGCTCAGCTCTTATGAGGACCACCTCGTATTTTCACTTGCCCTCTCGCTCTATGCGGCTCTCTTTTCACACCACCCTAATCACATGCAACTGCACACATCATTTTGTCTCAGCCCCTTAATATAAAGTGAAGGCATGCTGTTATGTTGCTATAGTGAATTAAGAAAAGGGTTTTGTCTGACTTACAAACAAAATTTACACCATTAGCCAAAAAACAAAAATATAAGAATTCAGAACATACGAAGATGAAAGTAAGGTTGCCTAAAAGGTGTACACTAGAGACCTTTCTTGTTACTATCCAGTGCAGTACAGGAAATATGCATGGAGTAGGATTCAGTTTGAATGCACTATTATGCTTGCTTAGTGAATAAGCTACTTATTGAACAAAATCCCTTTCCCCTTCTTCTGCATGGGAATTTGACCTTTGATTCACACTCCAATTCTGTTTCCCAGGTAACCTGATAAGAATAAAATTTGAACTGTGTCTTTACCCAGCATGCCTTATGTTGGAAATGGCCTCTGACTGGCAAACTGCCTTTGGAGGGGGAGATACTAAAATGAACTATTGAGTCTGATGATGGTAAACCTTTTCATGAGAACCCCGTCGTCTGTACTTGTGAAGTCATTATGTGGGGGGTGAAGCATTTACACCAAGATGGTTTTCACATCCTCTCCATGTAGGTCTCATCTCCTTGCATCTGAGTCACCTTCTGAGGCATCTGGGATGGCAGCTTCTAGAAGATTGTATACACTGCTAAGGAAGGCTTGGCACTTACCTACTGGCACATTGTGGTTCATTTGCCCCAATCTTTCCAGAATATGGCTGGTGGCAAGTGAGGTCCATGGGTTCCTGTGGTACTGTATGCTTAGTTGAACCAGAAGAAGTTGAACCAAAAACCCATGACAAATAGGGCAATCTCTCTAAATCTGTATCTATAAAATTAAGATAATTATAAAACATTGGACACTGTAACTTGTTCAATAGTGCATCTCTGATATTTAGTAAAGTGTCTGAGACAAAAAATGTAAAGTTGAATAAATTATAGTCATGAATGGCTTAATGGAGTTATTGTGGGGCATTCAATTCCATGCCTGGAACATCATGGTCATTCATTATAAAAGAAGAGAGAAGTGGGTAGATAGGGAGGGGTTAGTGACTGCTAACAGACACAGTTTCAGTTAGGCAGAGGGAAGCTATAAAAATTATTGCCCTCACTATTATACTTCTAGAACTGTTATACTATATAGTTTTTAAAATGAGACCACATATATTTGCTGCTCCCTAGCCAGCTCTTTATTCACTTAATACCATGGATATCTTTCTAGGTAAATACATACAGATCAATGTCATTATTTAAAGATCCATATGATCTTAATTTATGTTGGTGGATACTGTGTTTAACTCCTTGGAATTCTTGCAGTTATATATAAAAAGAACACAGTGGACACATCTGTGAATGCTAATAAAATACAAGAATTGTTAAATCTCATAGTTTGCTTAACCAAAAATACAAAGCTTTGGATGACCCTACCATTTATATCACCCAATTCCTTTTCTTATTTTCAGTGCACATATAAATTAAGTCAACCAGACTACACTCTCATCAAATAGTTTGCCATTGGCTTTAAAGTTAATCAGAAAATAATTTTCAAGGGCAAACCTAGTAGCGGAGGAGACAGCTCTAAACTACAACTGCTGGCCATGAATTGCCATGATCATCTTTCTATAGAGAAACAGGCACTGATGGGAAACTCTAGGAAACACAGTCACAGGCTGCAAGGTACCACAGTGAGGTAGCACAGCAGGAGTTCCCAGGTCATGTCCAATCATATGTGGCCTTGGGTTCTGCATCCTAATAGCTTTTCCATCTTGTGTGCATGTCTGGTATCCCTAAAGAAGCTATGTCTCAAAACCTCCATTTTCTCAAACCTAAAAAGGAGCTTGGTGATAATGTGTGCGCTTCACAAAGCTGCTAGAAGAAATAAATAATACCTTCAAGAATCCTTAGCAAATGTTAAAGGGCATTAATGCATACTAGTGTGTGACACTGTTCACCTCAACAGCTCTGTCTTTTAGGTCAGCCAGTCCTTGTTTTAACCATGGGTTCCAACACTGCCCCCACCCTGGGATGTGTCCTTTCTGAGTCTCAGTTTCCTCAGATGTAAAAGTAAGGTGATCTGTCCAGTATGTGTGTGTTTGGTCTCAAGGAAGACCAGAAGAGAGATTGTGCATGTGAACAAACTTAACCAACAGAGGTTGACATGGACCTGATATGCAAATTCCAGTCATGCTGTTGAAATGTGGCGTGTTATATTATTGCTTGGTAAAAGTTCTCTAGCAAAGCCCACTTACCCCTTCTCTGACATCCTGGGACTCCTTTAATCTCAGGCTGACCCCTTATGGATTAGGAAACAGATCATTTGTATACAGATGAGTAGAAAGTCTCCAGGACTGCAGCTGAACTGAGGCTGAACTAAAGCTATCTATCACTGTTACCTCTAGCAACTTCCCTAGGAATCTATTTACTCATTCATTCATTGATTGATTTATTGTACAAAGAATAGCCAGTTGAAGAGATTTTTGTGCCACAGACCATCCTGATAACAGCTCTCTAATAGGGCTGGCCAGGAGCATCTTTGTTGGCCTGCTGTTTGAGCTAGCCTAATCTAGGAACATTGTGTGGATTGTCAGAAATGTTTCTGGGAATTGGGAGGACAATGTCACACAGAAATGTGCCTAAAGAAGCTGGAAATGTGACCAAATAACAATATTCTTATATATAATACATGTGATATTATATATACTGTGTATATATTATATAGAGTATATAATCTCTCTCTCTCTCTCTCTCTCTCTCTCTCTCTCTCTCTCTCTCTCTCTCTCTCTCTCTCTCTCTCTCTCTGTGTGTGTGTACAAAGAGAGAGTAGTCTCCATGAAATGACTCAGGAGGGAAAGGTGCCTGTCTGTGGCCTGAACCCTGAGTTTGATCAGTGAAAGGACATGACTGTCTACCAGGAGTGGTCCTTTAAACACCTCATACACATGCTTATTGTCACACACATACACACACATACAAATGTAAATTTTCTATGTCATTGGACTTAAATGTACACACTTCTTTGGCTATACAATTCAAAACAGATTTACCACAGATTATATGAAAATCCTTTCTATTATATAAAAACAACTACCCCAGATGTATAAAAGAGAAAGATGTGAGTAATGTTTTACTGTGTTCTGTGATTTGAAAATCATTGTATCTCAATGGCAGCAGCTCCACATATTTTCTTTATGTCAAATTTGAAGGGTTGAAGGGTTTCTGGAAAGACTCTAGTCATCAGCACCATGCCCTGGCTGAAAACATCATCTCTAGTGTCAATCTAATAATCACTTTGATGATTCCAGGCTTCTGTTGGGTGTTCTTGATGTTAATGGCCTTGTATTAAGAGGATCTGACTTACTCATTAGAACTGATTCACACTTTGCTTTCACATGTAGTTTGAGCCAAAAAGTAATGATCACAAATGCTTTCCAGCTTCATATGGTAATTAGAGGGAAATTGCTTAATCTTCCTCCTCCTTTAATAATTTCTTAGAAAAAGCAAACAGAGAGATGTTTGATTTTTAAATTGTTACTGCAGACTCCGAGTAACTTACTTTAAAATATGGTAAAAATATCCATTACACTAAAGCCTTCACAGTAAATCCCAGGCATTTACCCATGCTGAGTGCCATAAGCAAACCAGCGGAATTCAGAATCGAGTCTTATGAGAAGCCGGCATGCAGAATCTGACCTTCAAAACTGCTAAAAAGTCACAGATGTCACCACTCTTCTCTCAGCTCACAAAATGTTTCTTTCCTGGGTTAAGATTTAATCATTTTATGATCTGCCTACTTTTATCTTATCCTTATCCCAAAAAGAAAAGACAAACACCACTAAAAGCGGATGGTGATGAAGTTGTTAGGTGGCAATGCCCACCCAGGCACAAAGGAAAGGACAGTCCTCGGCACAGTCTACCGAGTGACAGCCCTTAAGGCCTTTCAGCTTCCTCCACTGTCCTGGAATGCTGTGAGCAGCATAAAAATAATAAAAATGGGTTGAATGCAGAGCCTGTCATTCATTGTCATCACTCCGCTAAAGAGGGAGGAAGCATGACTCTGCTTGGTTTGATTACACAAGGGTGGTACCATCGTGGTCCAGTCCTTTCATCTTCAGTGAGCTCTGTATAGAGAACTGTCCCTTCCCATCGCAGAGTAGAAATTTAATACCAGCTTTACTTCGCAACTTCACCAGTTTACACAGTTTTCCTGAAGGACAGACCTACATGTTTGCTGAGCTCGGCCCAAAACGATGTACTCCGTAGAGAGTCTTCAAATATAACCCCAAATGATACCTTCTCTTTAAAGGTCAGTATGTTTGTTTACTGTCAAAGTTTCTGCATAATTGAACCGGATTCTAAACTGAGCACAATCAGGAATTGCCAGGAGTTGCAGGAAATTTTTTAATCTAAAAGTGGCTAGTGGCATCTTTTAAAAGAGCCAATTTAACCATTTCAAGTATACATTCCAAGGTGCAGAGGAGTCCCAGGACTTTCCACTTGCAATGAGTGTGCAAGGTGCACCTTCTTTAAAAGGAGGCTAAAGAAGAACATGAAGATTTTCAGAGTAGGGGCTTTGATCAGTGTGCAGATTATGTAAAGGACAGAAGTTACACTAATGTATTAGAAAGGGAAAAAATAACTTCTAGAATCAATTTCCTAATCACAAAAGCAACACAGGACTCAGGTTATGGCTCAGTTCAGAAAGTGCTTGCTCTGTAAACATGAGGATCTGGGTTCTAAGCTCAGAACCCATTTAAAGCCAGGGGCGATGACATGAACCTGTAAACCCAACACTAGGGAGGCAAAGACAGGCAGGTGAGCCCTGTAGCTTGCTGGCCAGCCACGCCAGCTTAACTTGACCTACCGAGTTCCAGGCCAGTAAGAGGCCCTGCCTCAACAAAACAAACAAAAAAGAAGTGGATGATAACTGAGGAACTTCTCCTGCGATTATACTCTGGCGCGCGCGCGCGCGCACGCACACACACACACACACACACACACACACACACACACGAAAAGTAACAGGGTTCTTTATCCTTGAAAGTATAATACAATTACTCATTTCCTGGGGTAATTATTGAACCTCGATGAACATGCTTGACATTTGACAGCATCCTTATAAACTCTGTGACATAAAAATACAAGCTTGGTAATGGTAGATGGGGGTAACGGTGATGGCAGATAAAGAATAGACAAGAAGAAATAGGCCTGGAGACTACGGAAGTGGCCCAATAAGAACTGAGAAGGGTTCACAGAGAGCTGCTGAAGAAACGAATCTCAAAGAGCCAATAAGAAATTGAAAATATCACAAGTTGAAATGCACTTAGTCCGTGTCACCTTCCAAACACTATAACTTGCCAACACATACATCACAGAGTGGTCCACCCTTGTGATCACATCTGACCAGAAACTGCAGCTTGCTGCTACTGCCCAGCATCCTAGGAGTACAGTATGCCGTGCCACTAGCCCAGGAAATAACAAAATCCAGATTTGAAACACAGTTTCTATAGAGCACATATTGCTTTCACACCATCACAAATGTGGGAAATCATAGGTCAAACCATCTGGGAGCTGCCTATGTGGGCTTTGAATCCCATTTTTCCGCTTGGTGCGTCACACTGATGTACTGATTTAACTTGTTTCTGTGGTTTCTATAAAAGCTTTTTGGACGACATACTGTGTCGGATGCAGGCAGGGACTTCCAATACTTCCATCTTGCTCTGTGATCAGGCTTTCACTCTTTATTCAGTATATTTTTATTTAAGTATTTTATTATGTCAATTCTATTTTATTTTTAAAATATGAATAAAAATACTTAAATTAGAGGTGGGGAAATAGCTCAGTAGTAGAGCATTGCCCTGCACATGTGAGGTCCTGGGCTCAATCACCATATCACAAAAAGCAAGAAATAGAGAAAGCTTATATCTGTGGGGGCCCACCGAGGCTCCCTAGTAAGACCTTACTCAAGGTCAGAGAATCTGGGCTTGCTTTACCTAGCAGGGCTGCATAATGGGATGATTTGGCCACAGGTGTAGTTACCAGGTGTTTTGAAGGGTCTACAATTGACTACATATTGTGCTTTTATCTTGAATGGGGGCGGTCTTTTGCCTCAACCCTTGGCATTGTAGAAAAAGCCCTTTGAAATAAACCTCGAGGCCACTGGGTATTGACCCAGGGCCTTCCCGAAGCTATCCTGTGTCTCTGTCTTTTTTATTGTCTGTTTCTATCTTTTTATCATTTCCTCATTCCTCTCTCCTCCCCCGAAGAACTCTTGGACAGGTCAGAGCTGGACTCTGGCAGACTCCAACACATATCAAAGGAAAATTTTATTTACAACAAAGGAAAACATACATCAACCACAAGTTTATAATATTTTCTAGTTTGCTTGCTTTTGTTTCGTTTTTTTGAGACAAGGTCTTTCTATGTAGCCTAGGATAGCCTAGATGCCATGATCCTCCTTCCTCAGCCTCCTGGGATTACAGATGTGTACCACCATGCCTGACTTTACTATTTTATTATTATATCTTATTCTAAAGTACAACAAGAATTACCAAAGATTCACATATTATATAATCCTCCCAATGTAAAAGCACTTTTTTTATATTATAAATAACAGTATAAATTATTATAAAAATATATGTAAGATATCCATTATCAATATAGACAAGAATTATGGAGTTGGAGAGATGGTTCAGTGGCTAAGAGCATTTGTTGCTCTTGCAGTGAACCAGGATTTGATTCCCAGAACCTACATGATGGTTCCCAGCAATCTATAACTCCAGCTCTAGGGAATCCAATGCCCCCCTTTTGACCTCTGAGGGCACCAGGAATATACATGGTACACATAGATACATGCAGGCAAAGCACTCACACACATAAAATAAAATAAACAAATCTAAAACATAAATATGTAGATAAAAATGATGAAACAAATTGACTCAGGTTTGTGTTTTCTTATGCCCTTTAGGCACTAGGATTTTTATCGTCTTATGGAATAGGAATGGAATATGATCAAGCCAAGGTAAAGTCAACTCTATTTTTTCTGGAACAAAATTTACTTATTTAAAAGGAACATTGAATAGAATTTATTCTTAGAAAGGCTCATTCTACTGTTGTATTAAAAGTACCCACTCAACAGAGAAATTTAGCAATCTGCCACAAATTTCTTGAAGTCTCATACATCAGGTTCTTTACTGAAGGTAGATACTATCTACTTCATAGGATTTTAAGATGATAAAATGAAATGCCATATGTCACGCCTTTATCACAGACTCTATACCCTGGTAACCCCCAATAAATGGAAACCATATTAACAGAACAGATTGAAACTTGAGGTATATTTTGGAATGGTTTTTCAGTTCATTACTGGGGTAGGGATGAAGAAACAGTATTTGACTTGAGTTCCAAATTTAGGAAACCAATATAATTGTATTTCTTGTACCTTAGGCACTGATATATTATACCTTTGGAAGTGCTGGAGGAAGCATGATGTCCCAGATGATTCTGGTTTGTAAATATTCTTAGACCAAAGTAGATGTATTGTAACTATAGCATTATACAAATACTAACACGTATAAATGCTTGTGTTTTAGGGGTACAGATATTTGTCAGGAATCAATGTTCTACAAAATTGTGAAGTTGCCCTAAATCATTACAAGAAAGTGGCAGATTATAGTGAGTAATTCTCATAAGTTTTTGCGGTGGGGGGAGGGTAGAACAGTTTTTTGTTTTTTGTTTTTTTGTTTTTTTTGTTTTGTTTTGTTTTGTTTTTTGGAGTCAAGGTCTCATTGTATATATCCTTGGCTGGCCTGGAATTCCCTATGTAGGACTAGGCTGGACTCTAACTCATAGAGATCTACCTGCCTCTCTCTCCCAAGAGCTGTGCACCACTCTGCCTTGCTATAATATCTGCTTCTTAAACATAAATACTAAGTGAACTCCCCTAATTCTAACCTACATAATGTTGGATGGTTTGTTAAGAAGTTCCTAGTGGGGTTATGGTGGTATGGGCCTGCATCTTAGTGTTTCTATTGCTGTGAAGAGACACCATGACCACCTCAACTCTTATACAGGAAGACATTTAATTGGAGCTGGCTTACAGTTTTAGAGGTTTAGTCCATTAACATCATGGTGAGCAGCATGGCAGGATGCAGGCAGGCATGGTTCTGAGAGTTTTATATCTTTTTGTTTGTTTGTTTGTTTTTGGTTTTGTTTCTTCAAGACGGGGTTTCTCTGTGTAGTTTTGGTGCCTGTCCTGGATCTTGCTCTGTAAACCAAGCTGGCCTTGAACTCGCAGAGATCCGCCTGGCTCTGCCTCCTGAGTGCTGAGGTTAAAGGTGTGTGCCACCACCGCCTGGCTGAGTTTTATATCTTGATCCACAGGCAGCAGAAGGAGTCTGTGTCCACACTGGGTGTAGCTTGAGCACAGGAGACCTCAAAGCCTGCCCCCACAGTGAGATATTTCCTCCAACAAGCCACACCTACTCCAACAAGGGGCCGTTTTCTTTGAAACCATCACAACCTGTAAACTCTGTATCTGGGATGCAGAAACACAGAATGGTCACTTCAAGTTTGAGGCTAGCCAGAGCTATATATAAAGAGACCCTGTCTCAAAAAAATAAAGAAGTGAAAAAGAAATTCTAATGAAACAAATAGAACACACACACACACACACACACACACACACACACACACACACACACGGAGGGATCGCTCCACGGTTCAGTCATTGTTCTACCACACAATTTTTGACTACAAAAATAGAGCATGAGGTAGTTTGTGTTCCTAGAGGCTCTTCAGAGTTGTATGTCACATTCCATCTTGCAACATCACTCAGAGAGATTACATACAGTTCTAAATAAAAGTCTTCCTAGAGGTGGATTGAGTCCATTAGGTTAACTTCTGTATTTACAATAACATCTAAACATGTATCTTAGACATCTGGGGGAAAGGAGGGCTTGAAAAAAATACTGTTGGATTTCAGAGGCTATTTATGACAAGATCATTTTTCATATGCTTAATGATAATGGAATCTCTATGTATGTATTTCAACTGTACATTTTGCTAGGAATATTCAAGCAAATGTATTTTTGTATTTATTCTCAGCCTATATATAGGGAATAACTGAGTAGCCCTTATTCTTCTATTGCAATGCCCATCCCGGAAAAAGTTAGCACAGGGGGATCAATGGATGTCCCTTTAAAACCTTGCCCATATCCTCACACGAGTCTATGCTGATAATATTTATGAGTTTCAAAGGCAAGAACAGACTTTTTCCCACTGTTTTTCATATCCAAATAAACAAAGTCCAGCAAGTCCCGATTTCCTATGGCTCTTCCCTGTCAGCAGTCCAGATTCCCGCATAATTTAAGCAGAATGAGTCTAACCGTGTTTCTCCAAGTCAACTGTTACTTCTTGCCGGCCAGGTGTTCTATTTTCTGGTTTGTTTCTATTCACAGTTGCTGACAAATTGGAAAAAAGTGAAGGAATTCCAGTGGAGAAAGTGAGACTAACCGAAAGACCTGAAAATCTGAGCTCCAACAGTGAGATTTTGGATTGGGACATATACCAGTACTATAAGTACTTGGCAGAAAGAGGAGATGTTCAGATACAAGTAATGCACACAGAAAAGACCACATTCTCAAAACATGCCAGTTAACAGAGAGCTGGCCCCTTCTGAGGGCCTGGGGGATCAACAATGCCCTACTTTGAATGTGAAGGGGGGGATACCCTCTCCTTTCCGCCCCACTTCTGTTTTGTCCCCTTGCTACCCACAGTTTTTTGGGGTTTATTCAACAAATAGCTGCCATAGTGATAGCAAGGTGGTGGTGGTGGTGGTGGTGGTGGTGGTGGTGGTGGTGTGGTGGTGGTGGTGGTGGTGGTGGTGGTGGTGGTGGTGGTGGTTTTTCATTTCTTCCTGGAAATTTCACTTTTTAAAAACCTAGGTTTTAGTGATGGGAACATAGTACCTCCAATGTTGGCATTAATGTAGATGGCCTCCTGAGGATCCAGAGTGGGAACAGGACAGCACCTATGTGATCTTAGTGAGTCATAGACTAAGGCCCCTCTACCCATGAACCTGGACATTACCATACACCAGCCAGTGGCTTCCTGCCACTAAGGAAGCCATATGCCTAGTAGCAACTGATCATGCAATCAAAGAACATAGACTGGAATGTTCCCCCACCTCTTCCAAAGCACGCCAATAACATCAAACTGAAGCAATGCACTATAGTAAAATCAACAAATAAATACTATTTTTATTTAAATTAATATTGCTGCTAAAACCATTTTCAAAAAATCATCATTTCCAGGTATCCCTTGGACAATTACATCTAATTGGGAGGAAAGGCCTAGATCAGGATTACTATGTAAGTTGATCTCAAACTTCAATCCTATAGGGGATAATGGTAGAGGTGAGGTAAGCTGAGGGCCCAGTGAAAAACGGAAGAGGGGGTAGTAGGCAGGATGTGGGAAGCCCACAGCTGTGGCTTTGGTCATATTCTGAGGGAAAGCAGAGTTCACCCCACGGTTGCATTTTCCTAACTTGTCTTCAGGCGCAAAGCAACTTCTGAGGAGCAACCAGGACAGAGGATGTCCCATGCCTGTGCAGACCCTCAACATTTCCTACTCCCTACATTCTGTCAGGCTGGAGTTGAGCATGGAGAACACCCCCATTCGCTGGCCTTGAACTTTTGTCTTCTCCAAAGGCCAGTTGTAGAAAGTCCTCATGGGAAATTTCTGCTAATTTGCCTGAGGGCCTAATTCATCAGGTTTGGCTAGGTCAGGAATCAGGCTGCTTTTAACTGTAACTTAAGCATCTCTGCAATTCTGTGGAACATTTAATCACTGTACTTGATCTTACCTTATTGTGGTGAGTTAAAGGCCTAATTAGCCCTCCAAATATTGGAGGAAAAAGGATAAACAAGCATAACCCACATAGGTAAGATGCCACATCGCAGGCTAAGTTTTGTCCTAGATTCTGAATGTGGTTTCAAGGTGCCCATCCCCACAGATCTGGAGAAACAAATGATTTTGCACTTACTATCATTTTCTAGGAGCCACGTGCTCATTTTCTCACAGGAAAGAAAACTCTGTCTCAACATAAACCCAACAGCCTAAGGGGCAGAAATCACCCCTTTATAAGGCAGCTACAATAAAAAGGGACCTGTTATTCTCACTTCACTTGATATTGTTATTTTATGTATGTCTTTAGTGCTATTGTTTTCTCTTTTATATGAGAGATGGTAAACATTAAATAAATGTCAAAGTTAATTCCATAAAGTAGCAATTTACATAAGTATCTACATCCTGGGGGAGCTGAAACGGAGGTTTCCAGGGCTTTTAAAACCTGATTGTGCTGGGCGGTGGTGGTGCATGCCTTTAATTCTAGCACTCGGGAGGCAGAGGCAGGTGGATCTCTATGAGTTCGAGGCCAGCCTGGTCTACAGAGTGAGTTCCAGGAAAGGTGCAAAACTACACAGAGAAACCCTGTCTTGAAAAACAAAACAACAACAACAAAAGGATTGTGAGCACTGTGTTAGCTCCTTAGATGGGAGTTCTGTGTTCATAGGATTGCTCCGTGTCTGATTTTAGCCTATAATAGATGTTAGTCATTCGGTACATAACTGGGAACATTTCCTCATTTGTTCTAAACAGGAACTTTGATTGGCTTAAGGATGACAAGAGCCTTTTTATATAACACTCTACACACACACACACACACACACACACACGCACACGCACACGCACACGCACACGCGCATACACGTACTGTCAGTGAGTCACACACAACATGAACATTTGAAGGGAACTGGAGCCACCTCAACTCAGCAGTACAAGCCCTCCTGAGTGGCACTGAAGGATCGCAAGGCTATAGTGGCAGCAGCCAAGAACCAGGCATCCTGGTTCAGGCAGCAGCACTGAGTTTTTTTTTAAGTGCTTTATAAGTGAAAAGCCTGCTCTGTAGAGATGAAGCAAATTGTTTCAAGTCTCAGAGCTGGAAAGTAAGTGCATTTAGGAAGCAGAATTTGAAAAATGCTGTACTGGCTCAGCAGTTAAGAGAACAGAGGACCTAGGTTCAGTTCCCAGCATCCACATGGTGGCTCACAACCGTCTATAACTCCAGTTCCAAAGGATCTGACACTCTCTTCTGGCCTCCTTCTGGACCTGGTACACAAACATTCATGTAGGCAAAATCCTCCTACATAAAAATAAATCATCAAAAATAAATTGCAAAATTGAATGAAGGCCTTCCTTCGGCACTGAAAACCTGTGTTATTTCTAGTAAATATCATTTATTTTTGGACCACTCCCACAATATAGCCTCTAAAATCTGCTTTTCCATTTTTAGAGGAAGAATACAGAGAGAAGCATGATCACTCAGGTTCCTCCATCTCTGACTTTCTAATAATTGGCTTGGGCCTCATTTTTCTTATCCAGAGATCTCAAGATCATGAGTTTAATTCCAGAACATTTCCTATAGTCAAGCACTCTTTGGGACAGGTTCAGGCTGATCCTTTCTACTCCTCAGTCTAGTGAAATTGAATATATGTGGACATTCCTCCAGAAATCTCACCTTAAGCCTATTTGGCTTATGCTCAGTTAGCTAGCCACAGGGAAGAGGGGAGGATGAAAGAATAGAAAGATTCTGAGGGGCTACTATGGCAGCTTCTCGCTTATTTGGCTTCTTATCCTTTGAGTCTCACCTCCTTGGAAAGAATTTTCTTGATAACTCCAGTGTTCCACTACTTATACTCCCACACCATTTATTTTCCGTATGGCACATATAACTCCCTTGTAGCAGGAATCTTAAGAGTTCTTATTAATAAAATCAAACCTGAGGCCAGTTATTGGGGTGAATACTGGACAGAGAGACAGAATAAGCCACAGCTATCTCACCTTGCCAATTCCTTAGCTGGTCCTGTTTCCTCAGGTTGGAAGCCTCTGAGTCCTCATCCAGAATGAATCTCAGCTGAACTGTATTGCTCCATAGCCTGAAAGCTTAACCAGTCAAATGCTTAACCAGGCCAAAAATCTTCTAGTTTCTGGTCCTCACGCCTTATGTATCTTTCTGCTTTCTACCACCACTCCCTGGGATTAAAGGCTGGCTTTCTGGGATTAAAGGTGTGTGTCACCATGCTTGGCTATTTCCAATGTGGCCTTGAACTCACAGAGATCCAGAGGGATTTCTATCTCTGGAATGCTAGGATTAAAGGTGTGAGTGCCATCATTTTCTAGCCTTTGTATTTAGTGGCTGTCTGTTCTCTGACCCCAGATAAATTTATTAGAGTACACAATATTTTGGGGAACACAATACCACCACATTTCCTCTCTTTTTGTCTAAAATTAAAAAATCTTATAACTAATACAAGAAAAACTATCCTCAATAAGTATATGCAATATACAGTCAAGATTACATTAACAATGTCTAGTCCATTAACATTTGACAGATCCAGACAAAAAAACTCCATTATATATATTAACAATGTCCAGTCCAGTAACATCTGATAAACTCAGACCATAAAATTTTCATTACTTATCTTATTTAAAACAAGTAGTTCCTTTTTAAAAGTAGATTCCATAATCTCCCTTTTTATCTTATCATATCCATATTCTTTTTTCTTTTCTTTTCATAATAGATTCATTAGTCTACCTTTTGTCATTTTTATATCTTCCCCTTTTTCTTCAGTGTAGATTCAGTGATCTACCTATTTATCCTATTATTTCTTTATCTTTTTTCTCAGAGTAGATTCATGATCTATCTCATATCTATATTCTCTTTTTCTTTTTACTTTCTAGGGGTAAAGATATCTTTAGGGAATCTTGAAAAGAAAATTTGGGGCTAATCATCAAGTCCTGTATCGTTTGTCCAGTCTCTGGATAATAAGAAAGTTCAGGGCTTGTTTCAAGTCCTTGTTTGAGTAGTCTGTCAGGCTGGATCATCTCAACTAGTCCTCTCGAAATTGTTCTGACCAGTTTGTAGTCCAAAGTCGATTTTTCCATGGTGTTAATCGGCTTAATGGCTTTATCATAGTCCATGTGGAATCATCGTTGTAGGATCCTGTCATCTTTTTGAAGATTTCAAAGTCACTGTTGGGCATGGTCATGGTTTCCTGCAGATTTTTTTTTTTTTTTTTTTTTTTTTTTTTTTTTTTTTTTTTTTGCCTCCTCTGTGGTTTGGAGCAATCACAGTCTGATAAATGTCTGTCTCTCGGAACCATGAACATTCTTCCCTAGAACAGAAAATCTTCACAACAATTTCTCCCCACCATTTGTCTTGCCAAACTTTTCCAAACTGACCTTTGCCGATGCTTTCTTGTAACACGATGGTCCTGGCAATTCTTCTCTGAACCAGCAGCAGTAAACCCTTTGTTCCAGGTAGCAGCACTCCCTTCATTTTATTGTCTTTATTGCTGTCTGTGTCCAGAGTGGAATTTATGTCCTCGTTTCTCTTGCTCACTAGTTTGTCTTCTACTAGGAACAGTGCACTCGGTAAATATATATTGAATGAGTGGATGCTAGTAACCCACACACTGATGATGCCTCTCAGCATTCCACCACCTCTCAGCATTCCATCCAAGAAAACCACCACTTCAGCCCGTCTGATGTTTCAGTTCACTGAAGAAATTATTACCACAAGGCTCATTTGAAACGTGATGCTCCAGTTTGCTGATCAGCAAATTAAATATCAAAATGCCCAGGAATAACTATCCTGCCTTTCCCCATCACTGCTCGCTATTTGATTAAATTAATTTCTCTCAGAATTTGTTATCATAGGGAATAATTTGGCACCTCTCTGACCAAATTTATAATTATTAAAAATTGTGTATGTGCAATTCTTGATTACATTATCTTGAATTTTTCTATACACATATTTTAATTTCATTTGCATTCTTAAAAATATAAAAGCTCAGAATGAATTGGACTAGGAATGCTGGGTGCTTGGGTGCATATTATTAAAGTGGATGCAGCATAATTAAATTAAAACTGGCAGAGGAATAATATCAACCCTGAGAGCCATCTGCATTATCCTCTCTGCCACCCAATATAGAGAAAGACTAAAGTCCCTTTCTAGGATGATCTACAGAGCCTTGGATAAGGGGAGTCTTCATAAATGTTTTCAGAATAATGCATTTCCTTCTCATTTCATTCTAGAGAAAATGTTACAAACTGATTAAATTAGGGATTTTCTTAGAGCCAATAAAAAGTCACATTTACAAGATGGGGGGGGAGTTTAAATAATGAAACTTTACCTAACACAATGCCTGAGACATGCTGTTTTTCATAATAACACTCCATTAGCTGTGACACAAACCATTATTCTACTGAGAAAGAAAGTAGCTGTCAATATGACTTTAGACTATAATCTGCCACTGCAGTAGGATCTATCCTGATTAAAGTGTACATTGTAGAATGAGCAATTGATAAGTGCTCAATAATTTTCTTCAAAGCAAAGTCTCATGTACTCCAGGCTGGCCTCAAACTCACTATGTAGCTGAGGATGACTTTGAACTTCTGATCCTCCTACTTGCACCTCCTGAGCGATGGGATTACAGGCATGTATACCATGCCCAGTTTAAGTAGTGTGGGGCATTGGATCCAAGGACTTGTGCATTCTAAGCAGGCAGTCTACCAACTGAGCTACATTTATGGCTCTGCTCAGTGAATATTTAAAAGATACATGGATGGCTGGGTGGATAATTATTCTGTTTTGTTTGTTTTTGGCATGATCTCATATAGCCAAGGCTGGCCTCAAAATCATTATGTAACTGAGAATGACCTTGATCTTCTGATTACCCTGCCTCCATCTCCCAAGTGTAGGAATTACTTGGGACATACATCACCTCATCGAGTTTATGCAGTACTAGAGATCAAACCAGGGTTTTATGCAAGCTAGGCAAGCACAAGCACTCTACAAACTGAACTGCACCTCCAAACCATCAAAATTCTTGAGAGCAATAACTTGGTTTTACATGAAACTGCCTTCATGGAGTATCTTTTTGTATATCCACCAAAGTGACTTGCATGGCAATTTCATGTGATGTTAAATACATTTTTACAGCTAGGTGTAGTGGTGCACAACTTTAATCCCAGCACTAGGAAGGCAGAGGCAGGTGGATCTCTGAGTCTACAGAGTGAGTTTCAGGACAGCTAGGGCTACACAGAGAAACCCTGTCTCTTTAAAAAAAAAAAAATTAGACTAGAAGCAATCACACAATAGAAGCAATCACATCAGAACTGGTAAATTTAAATAGAACTGAAGTTCCAAGTAGGCAAAGACAGTGAAGTAAAGAAAACTACAACACTGGAGTAGAGTAAGCTACAACACTGCAGTGAAGTAAGCCCTGACGTGGAGTGAAGAGAGTCACGGCAGTGGAGTAGAGGAAGCCCTGACGGTGGAGTAGAACAAGCCATACCACTAAGCGCTATATGAGAAGCTGCCGACTCTGATGAACTTTATGGGGTCACATTGTTCACAAGGGTTGGGAACTCTAGAGCTTGCTTCTGAGTAGATTATTTCCTTTTAAAAGTTCAAATTATCTTTTTCCCAGAATGAAAATTTTTCTTCCAGAACTTTCTACTGCAAACTAATTGAGAGCCAAGTTACTAAAGTGGACTTTGAAATGATTTTAGGACCATTGTACTTAGGCCAAGATGTCTCATAAAGATTAAAGTCCAGGTCCCTTGTTTTAAAGATTCATAAATATTCATTCACTGATTTTAAAACTATTTTATGCATGCTTAATATATGAAGACACTGTACTAAGTACAGAGGATCCAACATTGAAGGAGACAAACAGATAAATTGGTAGGTGAAAGACATTATAGGGACAGAACAGGGTACTGGGAGAACACAGAGGAGGAGAATCTAAATGAGGCAATCAAACCTAGAGATAGTGTGACTTGCACAGACGACACCCTTATTTGGGTGTATGCTTAGCTCTGGCCCACTGTGAGATTAGGTACATTCAGGTTGGTATTGTCATACCAACCTGAATGTACCTAATCTCACCAGATCTCAGAACCCAAGCAGGGACAGGCCTGGTTAGTATTTGGATAGGAAGAGCACCCATACAAAAAGCTCTTTTTCAAAACCAGTATGGTTTTTTTTTAATTTGGCAAATCATACATTGTAGTGGTATTGTGTTCCCCAAAATATTGTGTACCCTAATAAATTTATCTGGGGGTCAGAGAACAGACAGCCACTAGATACAAAGGCTAGAAAATGGTGGCACTCACACCTTTAATCCTAGCATTCCAGAGATAGAAATCCCTCTGGATCTCTGTGAGTTCAAGGCCACATTGGAAATAGCCAAACATGGTGACACGCCTTTAATCCCAGAAAGCCAGTCTTTAATCCCAGGGAGTGGTGGTAGAAAACAGAAAGATATATAAGGCGTGAGGACGAGAAACTAGAAGATTTTGGCCTGGTTAAGCTTTCAGGCTATGGAGCAACACAGTTCAGCTGAGATTCATTCTGGATGAGGATTCAGAGGCTTCCAGTCTGAGGAAACAGGACCAGCTGAGGAAATGGCAAGGTGAGATAGCTGTGGCTTGTTCTGTCTCTCTGATCTACCAGCATGGACCGCAATAACTCACCTCGGGTTTGATTTTATTAATAAGAACTTTTAAAATTCATGCTACAATACATAGTTTTAATTTTCTCCTATCTAACACTTAATTAGTCCAGAGATTTTTAGTTTCAAGATTTCCCAATGACTGTAAATCTCTAATGATGTTTATTTTCTAAAATTAAACCCTTAGTTTAATAGTCAACAACTGCATTCTCTTTTACAAGTCCTAGATTTGGGGTAGTCTATTCCGGCCACACTGAAACAATGATGACTTCCTAGGCAGCTTAGACATTCCCAAAGGAATGAAGACTCTCTTTTTCTTGACACTCCTCTGTTTCTGACTGCCTCGATATAGTGAAGCTTCTATCACTTTGGCCTTCTCCTTTATCCCATGAAGGCAGAGGTCCAAGGGCATAGAAAATGTATTCAGTCCTCTTATGGAATATATATACTGAGTGCATGACTTTAGATGTCATTAAATAAGACTATATATTAACAGTACCTTCCTTATAATGATAGTATGAGAACTTAAAAAGAAAAGCCATATAAATACTTGTTAGGAAACAGTACAACCTATATTCTTCTCCCATTCTCTACCCATCTAATTATTTGGGGGCATTCCTTTTATCTCCTCACCTACTCAGTGCTATTAACATATGTTCTTTTTTTGTTGTTTGTTTGGTTTTTTTTCTCAGCACCATTGTCAGGTATCAAATGTAGGAACCATGTTTTATTTTAAAATAATTTTATTTATTCTTTGATATTTTCACACATGTATTCAATGTATCTTCAACATCTACTTCACTCCCCACTTATTCTTCCAGACTCCTCCCCCAATACATCCCTCTCTCGCCTCACATTCTCTTCATATATACAAATATAGATATAGTGATAAGTTCTTCTATGTATAAATAACACTAAGTCCAGTTAGTGCTACCTACATTCACATGGTTGTGGAGCCATCCACTGGGGTATTAGCAACTTACCAGTGGCCAAACCCTCAAAGAAACTTGACTCTATCCTCACGAACACTTTAAACTATCAATAGCTCCTAAACTAGGAATAGGGCCATTAAGGCCATGCACCATTCCATGCTGTAATGTTGACTGGCTTGATCTTATACAGTTCTTGTGCAGGTAACCACAGGTGCTGTGAATTCATAAGTGAAACAGCCATGTCATGTCCAGAAGACAGCATTTCATAGCTCTCCTCCCCATTGCTCACACATTCTTTCCATCTCCTCTGCCATGGTGTAACTTGAGCCAGTGTGGGTATGGGGTGGGAAATAGGGAATGATAGAGATGTTCCATTTAGGGCTGAGCATTTAACAATGACTTATTCACATGTCTTTGGTAACAATGAGTCTCTGTACTAACTGTTACTCACTGCAAAAAGAAGCTTCTCTGGCCAAGGTTAACAGTAACGCTAATCTATAGGTATAGAAACATAACTATTTAGAAAACAGTTTGATAATATGGGCATTTAGCAAAATGAAGGAAGTAATATGTTCTCTCTTAGAACCATGACCTCTTTAGCTGTGGGCTTTTGGTCAAGTTAACAGTATCAGCCATGAATTTTCTCCTGTAGAGCTCACCTTAAATACAATCAGAAAGGTGTTGGTTACCCCAACAATCATGCCACTATTTCACCAATGGGAAAACCTTACTTGGCAGGTCAATATTATAATATTCAGGGTCAACAATAGATCATCACTGATGTTGTCTTTTTTCACCTGGTGGACCATCTAGCAATATGAAATCTAAGGAACCATAATTTTGTTCATTGCTACACCAATAGGCATGTAGCAGATGCCAGTCAAATTTTCTAAAGGACAAATGGAGGGCTGGAGAGATGGCTCAGCCGTTAAAGGCTAGGCTCACAACCAAAAATATAAAGGACAAATGAAGACTAAAAGAGATGATGCACTGAAGTCCAGCAAAGGTGCATCTGTACTTATGTCCACAAAGAAGACTGACTTAGCAATATAGAAATAGCTCTCAAATAAAATGGCAACATTTTAGAGCCAATTTTCATATAAAAGATTTATCCATATTTCTTCCCTAAATATTTTCTTCTCTTTGGGAGGGAACAGATAATTGCATATTAATCTATTGTAAAGATAGACTCATTGAGTTCAAACAGATGAATTGTGTGTAAATGTGACACCAAAGAGTTATTTTTAGGTCTCTTTCTTGCAGTTGGTCACTTTTATTTCTCAGGAATTTTCTAGAAAGTGAAGATGAGGCCTAGCGAATGCAACAGTAAGAGATAAGATTATTCTAGAATGTTTAATCTTATTACTTAGAGAAATCAGAGGCTTTGCTGATCTCCTTCATTTTGATTCAGAAGAAATTGTCTTGAAGCTGACCTCTACACAAAGACATGGTCTCACCAAGCAGCTGGGTGTGTCTGGCCTTATTCTGACTTATAAACATAAGGATTCTGCCAACTGTAGTACATACTGTCTCAAAATAAGTACATAGAAGCCTACTTTTCCAAATACTGGACTATTTAAATCTGTAGCTGAGATTCATCTTTTGCTATGAAGCCACATGCCTATCCAGCTTTTCCAAATGTGAGAAGAAAAAAGTTTTACATTCTAATATATATATATATATATATATTACATATGTATATAAAATATATTTGCCCTGTTTTGAGAACACACACACACACACACACACACACACACACACACACACACATACACATTCTCCCACTCTTCAGGTTTATAGTTGAAATAACACTTGGAAGAGTGCCTTAAACAAAGAGGTTATTTCATAGATACTTTTGAATGCACATTGAATGAATAAAATCTGGTTCAAAGAGCCAGTTTGTAGAATGTATTTGTGACTGGCAATAATACTGTTCCTTTTCTCTCCAGAAGGCACTATACTACTTTTTAAAGGCAGCAAAGGCTGGGAGCGCAAATGCCATGGCATTTATAGGAAAGGTACATTCTAGTTCATCAGTACTTGATATTTATTTAAAAGCTAAGAAACACAGGGACTAGGAAATGTCTTGATTCATAAAGTGGCCTGCTGTCAAGCATGAAGACCTGGGCTTCAATCTCTACCATCCCCCGCCCCCAAAAAAAACCTATCATGGTTATGCAGGTCTGTAACCTCAGTACTGAATAGGTAGAGGCAGGCGGATCTTTGGAGCTCATTGGCCAGCTAGTCTAGCTGAATCAGTGAGTCTTGGGCTTAGTGAGAGACCCTGCCTAAAAATGTAAGGTAGAAGGGCCAGTAAGATTGCTCAGTAGGTAAGACATCTGCTGGGAAATTCTGGTGATCTGAATTCAATCATCAGAAACCACATGAAAGTGGAATAAAAGAATCAACTCAACAAAACTGTCCTGCTGTGACATGCATGCTAGCAATACAGCTGCTCCAACACACATACATGCGCACACGCAAAATGTAGACCTGACTGGCCTGAAGCTTGCTACATAGACCAGGTGCTGGCCTCAGATTCACAGAGATCCATCTCCCTAAACCCCTTGAGTGCTGAGATTAAAGGCATATACCACTACTCCTGGCCAAAAAAATAATTAATTAATTAATTAATTATATAAGGTAGAGATCCATCAAGGAAGACGTTCGATGTGATTTCTGGCCCTACACATGCATATCACACACACACACACACACACACACACACACACACACACACACACACCCTAAGAAATGGACTTGAGATGCAGTTTAGTGGCAAAGTGTTTTCCTAGTATGTACAAGGACAAATCAATCACTAGCACTGCAAATAAATAAATAAATAAATGAATCACACACACACACACAACACACACGCACACACATGCACGTGTACACGTACTCTTAATTAACTAGTACAGCTAGTTGAATGCAGGGTAAGGTGTGACCACACTTGAAGACCCCTTTTATACAAGCAGTTGAAGAGGTACTCAGCTGCAGCCAGTGGGTGGTACTCTTGAGATGACAGGAAGAAGCCTATTAGAAACTCAGCCTTTATCTGAGGCACTCACAGAACCTTGCAATACACCTGGCCTGAACTTCTCTGCAAAGGGTAGCTATGAGGCCCAACAGGTAACAGGCTAGATGTCATCAGAGACTGGTACAGGCCCTGGCCCAGTCAAGTAGGTGTCTCTTTCCTCCACCCCTGGAATGAGAAACACTTCTACACCAACCAAAGTCAAAATCAGCCCTTATGCCTCCTGGGATGGGCTATTCTTTCCCATAAAGACACTGCTTTCTCCACTCTGCAGGCTGCTTTGGCTCCCTGCAGCTGATTTGCATTAGTTACCATGGGAATGAGTACCCTGCTTCTAGAAATGTTACAAACTGTAATTTGGATGCGAGAAATATGAGAAAACATAAATAGGGTCCGTTTGTCCTGGGGCAACATCACTCTAGTGTGTATGTAGTAGGTGACATTAGTTTCTTCTGCTTTCTTACCTGACATAAAACTAAGATAATGGGTACTACTTTAAAATGTATGATTCAGTGATATTTACTATACTCACAATGCTCTGGCGATCATTATTGCTATTTAGTTTTTAAATATTTGCATCACTTTTAAATGATTTTCCTATTGATATCCTCTTTTTTATCCATAGATGTACTTAGAGGGGAATACTGCTGCACCACAAAATAATGCCACTGCCTTCAAATACTTCTCCATGGCGGCCAGCAAGGTACACCCTCAGCCCACTGCCTTAAACATATAAGATAACTGGCTTCTATTTTAAGCAGACTAATGCCCAAGAATTGGCTTCAAAATGCTAAGCCCCTGTGATAAGTGTATAAAGTGAGGACATGACCACTCCAAGGTCTGGTTGAGGGGAAAGTTTTTGCTGTAGATATGAGGGAGAGTACAGCCAGAGGCATCTGGAAGAGTCCAGAGCAGACAGAGAGGAGGGGGCAGGGAGAGCGAGGAGAACCAAGAAAGAGAGCAAAGACAGGAAGACAAAAGGAGATCAAGAGAGCAAGCATGTGGCCAAAATAGCAGGGTTATATGGGAATGAGAAGCTGTGGGGAGGGAAGCCCATGAGCTGGAGAAGTTTAGGGTACGGGGTGGGGTGAGAAGAGCTGGGAGGAGTCAGGGTGCCAGCATGGACTCTGTAACGGGTATTTGCAATAAACTGAGAGAGCCTAATACACTCACTTTGGTATGCTATTAGGCACTATGGGTAGCCATTGGTCCAGAGTTTCTTTTGGACCTGACAATAAGCCTCAGAAAGGACTTTCGTGTCCTAGAGGAGTAGATCATCAGCAATAAAGTACTGAGCTGGAGCATGGAGGGATATGGCCTTTCTTCTGTCTTTTGGTAAATGAAAAGGGCAGTGACCTGGCCGCCCTTGCTGGAGCCAGCAGGAAGCTAGACAGAAACGCAGCTTCCCTCTCCCCTGAGCAGTAGAGGAAGCCATGACTTGGGAACAGGAAACATAAGGGTAGGAATGGAGAGGACACATTAATCACTAACCGCAATAAGGTTAAGACAAAAGTAGTCACCATCCAGCTTTCCTCGGGGATGGTTTATATAAAGGCTAGAACCCCAGCAGCCTATGTGGAAGGTTGTTGGGGCGGTGGCCAAGGAAAGGCGAGAAGAACACGAGTCTCTGGCTTGAGCATTATTCCTGCAACTTTCTCCAAGTGTGGCCATGATAAGTTTTGTAACTTTTCTGTGCCTCACTTTCCCTATCAGTAAGTTCAGAATATAAGATTTGCCTGATGTTGTCATATTACAAACCATGAAAGCTTTGCCTGGCATATAATAGTTGCTGGATATTAATAGTTGTCTTTTGTAATCTGGAACTAGTTAGGTAGAGTAAACCTCGAAGCATAGCCAAGGCAGAATAGCTTGCAGCTATGAGGAAATACAGAAAGGGTGTGACAGTTGACCCTCTGTATACCATGTTCCATAAGCATGCATTCAACTAATCATGGATCCAAAAATTGCAATGGAATGCATACAGACATTTTCTTGCATTTCTTATTCTCTAAACAGTACAACAACCATTTACATCACCTTGAGGTTGTATTTGTTGTGTTATATAGAGATGATTCAAGGTATAGGGAATGTGCATAGGCTATATGCAATAGTACGTGATCACATGTGAGAGGTCCAGAATCTGAGGACTTTAGTGTCTTTGAAGGTCCTGAAGCTCATCTCTTCCCACCCCAGTACCTGAGGATATCCACAATCTATCTCCTACTGCTGAACATGGCTTTAATCATAGTACTCAGGAAGTAGAGGCAGGCAGATCACTGTGAGTTCAAGACCACACAAGGCGGCACAATGAGACCCTATGTCAAAGGGAAAAAAAACTAAACAAAACCCAAGAAAATATCTTTGCTGTAGGCTCAGTGAAGCTGGTGTCTGTCGGAGTAAACTCAGTAGGCTACCCAGAATCCCTTTTCTATACAAAGAAAGACCTCATCCCACACCCATTGGCCTAGTCTCGGGAAATGCCCTGATTAACTCTCTGGCACCCACAATAGGAAGCATTTTTTTTTTTCCTGTCTTACGATTTCATTCTACAAACTGGCAAAACCAAGAAGCATTTGGATCAAGAATACTTGCAACTGTTCTGCTTTTACAAGCTGTACACTGCCTTAGGAGCCTGTTTAGGAATGACAAGCAGACCGTGGCTGCTGCTCTTGTGCTAAGATGACTGAGAGGCCGGTCCTCGGCACCTCTCCCTTGTAGTTTGTATGAAATCACCACTCGGGGAGACAGTTATCTGGAACACCACTAGACTAGGGAGACAAGGGAGGGCAGGCTTAAAGGAGGTAACTGACGACAATCTTTTTTAATCTGGCAAATAATATGGACTTGTCACCCCAAAAGAATAATGCCAGGAAGCTGGGCATAAATTAACCCTGCCCCCCACATGCTAAAGGATCTGTAACTAGCAGTGACCCAGGCTAGTTATATTTTTAACCTTCGCTTTTCTTCTTTATGAAGGAAGTCTAAAACTGTATTGAAAGTAATTCTTCTCAATGGCATTAGGTGGGCACAACCATACTCCCTAGCTATTGCCCGAACAACGTGTTCGAGTTCTCACACATGTTTTTGTTTTGCAACTTAAAAATAAAATATTGTTCTTGGGATTTAGCTATAGCTCAGTCAGTCCACTGCTTGTCTGGTGTGCACAAAATGCTGGGTTTGATCTTTACACTGAAGAAAGCAGATGTGGTGATACATGCCTATGATCCTAGCACTCCAGAGGTGGAAGCAGGAGAATCAGGAGTTACATATCAAGTTCAAGGCTAACCTGAGCAATTTGTCTCCAAAATAATGTGTGTGTGTGTGTGTGTGTGTGTGTGTGTGTGTGTGTGTGTGTGTGTGTGCTGTTTAATTTGCTTTAAAGTTCTATCAGTACCAGGACATAAAAGTACCGTTTACAAACTCCTTTGTCTCAGTTGTCTCATGCAGGACACACCAGGCCCAACCCTATCTTCATACATTTATCACACCCTTCTATCCTGTAGTCCTCATTCTAAGTTCTACTCATCCTGAGCAGGGCTCAGTCCTTGTTCCCTCCATTAAGCCTCCCTACATCCTTTTGCTCACAAAATTCTTTCTTTCTTTTGGATTAGTGTTGTATTCTCTACTCTAGCATCTAGAGCTTTCTGCCCTCTGGCTTCTTTTCTACTGTCTGGAATCTATGTCCCCTCAACTTGAGGAGGACAAGGTCCTAGCCTCTTGCTAAGGTTCATTAAATGTCAGCTAAATGGCCATCTGCTCCCAAGGTTCATGTCCCTTAACTAATCAAGAACACTAAGCCCTAATATGGAAGTTGTATACTGGGAAGTTGGCTACACATATGTTTTGGTCAGCCCAGAAAGTGTTTTTCAAATCAGTAAATGTCACATCAAACCACAGACAGTCAAATCTCTTTGCGGTTCATGATCATGATAATCCATGTGAGATGTACCTCCCTTAAATTTTGTTACCATGTTGGCAAATGAAAATATAATTTTGGATTTTCTTTTAAAATGGCTAAGCAGGATTACTGTTCTATGTGGTAACAACGGGAGTAGAGAACTAGCCAGCAGCTGCTGTCCCTAGACAAGGCAGGTCCTCGTGGCTTGCCTCCCTCTCCTCTGTTCTACCACTTGTCCAAGTCAAGTTACCTTAGGTAGGACTCAATGACAGATCAAAGGTGCCACCAAATCCAACTTGGCACACCAGTGAGTTTACTGGCTTACCTATAGAGCATGGGCAAGGGTGACTTAGAGCAGTAGTTCTCAACCTTCCTAATGCTGTGACCCTTTAATACAGTTCATGTTGTGGTGACCCCCAACCATAAAATTATTTCATTGCTACTTCAGAACTGTAATTTTGCTACTGTTATGAATCGTAATGTAAATATCTGATATGCCAGATATTGGCCTTAGGTGAACCCCGTGAAAGGGTTGTTCAACTCGCAAAAGGGGTCATGACTTAGAGGTTGAGACCCACTGACTGAGAGGAACATGGATGACCCCAGAGCAGCCACCCCACTGGAAAGCCTCAGTGCAGCACAGACAATGGCTTCATCATAGAGGCGTGATCTATACACTCCAGGGAGACCCCAAACCACAAGATCTGCAAATGAAGCAGAATTTCATACATCGAAAGAAGGGTGTAAAAGGGAACATTTGGAATCTCATGCAGAGTCTAATGACTCCCCCTTCTATGAGGAAACATCAATAGACCCAGTTGTGAGGGTCTCCTGCAAGCAGCCATAGCCATTCTGATGATGAAGGTAACGGCTGTCACACTCAGAGGGTAGCGTCCTAAAACGACTCCTTACATCACCAGCACAGAGCACAGAGGAGACAGAGTGGGCCACTCCGGTGCTAAGATTCTAAATAGGTGCTCTGGGCCTACCACCATTGAGTTACCAGTGAGAGAAAATAGCTTGTTCTGGCTGTTATAGTCCTTTCCCTTTGTCCTTCCTCTCTTTCCCTGCCCTTTCATCCTTTTTTTTAACATTTAAATGATGCTTCTTAGATAACAGACTCACTAAACTTTGCCACATCCATCACAATAGGTCTTATTGTTCCCAGAGCAGAGTAACGGTGACTACTAGAAATCACAGGTGGATGGAAGAGAAAAGAGAAGAAAGGGCTGGGATATGGCCCAGTTACAGAATGTTTGTGTAGTTCCAGGCCTCAGGATTAATGCCCAACACAAAACAAACAGGGAGGGCTTTTATGCCATGTAGTTAATATTGATGGAATATCCAAAGGATTTTTTTTTTTTATAATATTCAGTCCTTTGAAATGCACAGGCTCAAAGCTGGGATTCTTGAGATGGTATTTAAAATATGCCTTCTCTGCTTCTGTGCTCTTCCCAGGTCATGGGGGCATGCTCTGGCTGCATCCACAGAACTAAATTTAGGTTGTTAGGAGACACTGGAGAGCTTTTTATCAGAATTTAACTTCCTGAGGAAACTCTGTACGCCTATAAAACAGATCGATGCACAGATCTGCTGAACGAAAGCCAAGTGACCAAGCTCCGCTTCTTACACAGCCACCAGAGGGCAAAAGACATGAGGGGAGAGAAGAAAAGAGGGAACTCTCTGTTGGAAAGTCACTGTATGCATGTGTGAGTGCGTGCGTGCGTGCGTGCATGCATGCGTGCATGGGTATGCATCCCACAACATATGGAGATCAGAGAACACCTTTCAGGAAACTATGGCTTCCATAGGTCTCAGGGCTATGACTCAGGTTGTCCTACTTGCACACCAAAGAGCTTTACCATGAGCCATATGACCTGTCATTTTAAGGCTCACCCTTCACCTTGTGCTGACACACTAAATATTGATACACCAGAACATGTGCTCATGCAGCACTGCCCTCCCCATATTGAAAGCACCCCATTTTTAGAGTTCTAAGTATAAATTAGGAAAAAAAATGGTAATGTAGCATCAGGCAGACATTTGTCATGTCATGAGCAGTTGAATTTGAATAAACATACACCACATGTAATATATACAAATAATAATAGATTATTAGCTGTTAGCAGTGGTTGCATTGAAATCCAATGTCCTGAAATGTTATTTGGCTATTGATGTCAACTCCCTTTGGACAAATTAGGTAACAATCATTTGAATAGACCTTCCCATTCTAGAAAACAAATCCATCCTTCAAGTCTCGGCTCAAATGTCACTACCATAGTAACTTGATTCTCCCATGTTCCTACCTCAACCAGTCAAGTACCCCCTTTTATCTGTCCACAACATTCTCAACTTATTTTACTTCAAGACTTACTACATTTAGCATGACTAAGGAACAAGACCCACATAACGGGGCTTGGTGGTGCAGGCCTATAATCCTAGCACTTGGGACACTGAGGCAGGATGATTGTAGGTTTGAGTACAGCCTGGGCTATTTGGTAAGAACTCTAAAACAAACAAAACCAACTGAAAAGAGGGAAGGAAGGAAGGAAGGAAGGAAGGAAGGAAGGAAGGAAGGGAGGAAGGAAGGAAGGGAGAAAGAAAGGTGACCCACTTCTTTGATATGGCTCAGAAGTGACCCCCCAAGGCAGAGTTTACATTTACTCTGCCAGTGTCTCTTATGGAATCGCCCACAAAGCAAGCACTAAGTGCTAAATGAAAGAATGAAATAAAAAACCTGACTTCCATTTCCTTCTGTTTTGTTCTTCTAGTCAGAGGAGTGATGTAACGAGGGTGTGAAAGGGTGCTGGAGAGGCCGAATGACTTGCCATCCTCCTAATTGATGGCCTTGGCTGTTTCTTACTGGGTGTGATTGAAATACTTGAACTGATTTTGCAGTAATTTTCCTTATCACAGATTTTTAAAATTCTTCTAGGGCAATGCAATTGGTCTTCATGGACTTGGTCTCCTTTACTTTCATGGAAAAGGTGTTCCTGTGGTAAGTTCAATAACCTTGCCATCCCTTCAACATATTTCTAGCATTTTTGCGGCTAACATTAGTGGTTATGCATTAATGTATAGAAATTAGCTTTTATTGTTTGGTTTAGACAAACCAGTATATCTGACAGAGAATGGAGTGATTCAGTAAAATCCTTGCCAAAGAGACTGAGGAACAAACCTATGACAAGAATAGCATCCACAGTTGTGTCTGAGACTCACAGGGTCAAACTAGCTTTTGAAACAGCTGCCTCCTGAGGGATTTTATTGATAGAGAAATTTATCTTCTTAGCTTAATATGTCTTTTGAGTGACCTTCCCTCATCTAAAAACCAACTACCAATACAGAAAAATACAATTTACAATGAAATAACATAATGATTTCTTTATGGAATCTAATATACTAATGAAAATGTATTATATTTCTGGTGCTATTTTAACTAGCCTATAGGACAGTGACAGTACTCTTAGGCTGGAAAGTGGTTGTTACCATGGAGTTATGCATATAACTTTGAGTAATAAGTGTAATTATCTTGCAGAATTATGGTGAAGCACTTAAATACTTCCAGAAAGCTGCAGAGAAGGGATGGCCTAATGCACAGTTCCAGCTAGGCTTCATGTACTACTGTAGGTACCACAAATATGGCTACTTCATTTAGAACGATGTATGCATTAGTAAATCTTCTCCACATATAACAAGCATCAAAGGGTTGCTGTGAGTGGCTTGCAACGAACATTAAGGCATCAGTTTAAAGAGAGCTTTAAAGAAACCTAAAGACTTGGACATTAGTTGAAAGGGTGAGGAGATACAGAGGCAGGATGCCCACCTTTGACTAGGTTAATTTTGAGGATCGAGGGCTGGAGAGATGGCTCAGTGGTTAAGAGCACGGGCTGCTCTTCCAGAGGACCTGGGTTCAATTCCCAGCACCCATATGGCAGCTCACAACTGTCATAACTCCAGTTTCAGGGGATCTGACACCTTCACATCAATGCACATAAAATTTTAAGTAAATATATATGTTTTGAGGTTCTTGTGATAGCAGCGTACATACACATCCAGAAGTAACGATGGCACTCACAAGAGAGGTCAAGGCTGAGGAGAAAGATCTAAGACATAAACACAAAGGTGTAAGTTAAGAGTAGTTGAGCTTGCAAAGGAAAAAGAAAGAATGTGAGAAAAGGGAGATGTGGCTATGTTCATAAATCTGGTGATCCCTTTTGGCATCTTGAAAGGATAAGCCAAAGAAGCATGGTTGTCAAAAAGAACAAAATCCTGGAAGGGGAGAAGGGTTGACAGGGACCCAAAAGGGTGAAAAGACAGAGCTTTGCAGATACTGTGTACATTTTACTGATAATGTAGCACAAAGTCTGGTGATAGAGTAGTGGAGGTGGAGGAAGAGAGTTTGAGGAAGGGCAGAGAGAAGAGGAGGAGGAAGTGAAAAGGCAGGAGGGAGGGGAGAGAAGGAAGAGAGGGGAATGAGGAGGGAAGAAAAGAGAAATGATTCAGTATCCTTATTGCTTGGTCAATATGGAGAATCTTGGTGAGATTCTTGTGTTTATTGGAATGAGGACTGGTTGACAGTGGGTTAGGGTGTGAATACAAGGTGAGAAAGAGGAAAAATAGTATTTCCAAAATGTATCTCTAAGAGAGAAAAGGAACTGAAGGGAACAACATCCAAGAAGGAATTTTTATAACATGATGAGAGACATGAACATAATTATAATTGATAAAAGGAGGTCCTGGGAAAAGTTGGTGGCGTTAAGATCTGATTGATCCCAGGTAGGTGGAGGCCTCAGGGTCTTGACAGAGAAGTGGGATTTCTCATCCTGCAGCACTGGAAGGCAAGTGAAAGTACAGGTACATAAACTTGGGGAGGATGGGGAGGAGAGGCGACTGAGGGAAATAAGGTGGAGTTGCCCTCAGTTAGTTCACAGGCAAAAACACTGCCTTCTTAGAGCAATAGCGAGGTAGTTAGGGGAACGGGCCTCAGACAGTGACGGACATTTGTTCAAAGGGTGAGTGGTCAGGACAAATCCCAGACATCTGAACATGCCCTCACCAAGTCCATCATGGCGAGATGGAGCCTGGACAACAGCCAACTCTCTCAAGTAGATCACATCTAGTCAAGAAGTCTGCTGATGTTTGCCACTGTGGTCCAGCTCTAGGGGGCCTGTTTTGTACTATATGTTTGACATCATGTTATCCTAATTCACTCCAAGTCCTCAGTTTAGATCTGTCTGATTCCTCAAGCGTCTAGAAAGAGTAATAGTAATGGCTTTACATGTCTCCAGCTCATTGTACTCTCTCAACATATGGATACCCCACAGCTTACAGCTGAGCAGACTGAGTCATACCAAGGCCACACATCTTATCCAAGACTAGACAGGCTGGATTCAATTCCAAGTGATCTGTCACCAGATGTTTTGCTCTTTTAATTTTTTTTTCAAGTTTTATTTATTTACTTATCAGTTTAGACATAGAGTCTCCCTATGTAGTCTGAGCTGCCTTAGACTGCTGGCCTCTTTCCGTAGTCTCCAGAGCATTGTGATTTCAGGTGTGTGCCATAATACCAGGCTGAGCCACGGCTCTAGCTTAATTCCCATGTGGCACTGCTGTTAAAAGCCAAGGAAACCTTTGAGCTGGAAGGGAATGTAAAGCCGATCCAGGGAAAGGTCCTTCTTTTTTGCAAGTGAAGTCCTAGAAGGGAATGACTCAGAAAGAGGAATAACAGTAACAAGAACTGAGCCAAGACCCTTTCCTGCTAGAGATCTACTGGCTGCCCAGCACCAAATGCCTCTGCCTCTCCTTCCTCCAATTATGAGCTCAGACAGGGCTGTTCTTCCTGAACTTGGGATTTGCCTGTTCTGTGTTTGTGACTGGTTAAGTTCTACATGGAGTGTGTGTGTGTGTGTGTGTGTGTGTGTGTGTTGTGTGTGTGTGTGTGTGTGTTGTGTGTGTGTAAGAGAGAGAGACAGAGACAGAGACACAGAGTAATGGTATGATCACAGAGAAACTCCATGATCCACACACTTCTTTCGTCTCCTTATGTGCGTGAAACTGAACAGCCCTTCTTTCTTAATTTTCTGACTGGGTAAAGATCATAGAGTAACGCAGCCACTTGTCCAAAAATAGTGAACCTGAAAGTTTTACTTACAGTTCTCAGTCTTTTCCCATCCTGTTTAGACTTGTGGGTATCACTGTGACCATTATATCCATAGAATGTTTTTTTTTTTTTATTGAGTGACTTAAAAGAATTTTAATTTTCAGCTGGCTTTGGAGTATGGAAGGATTATAAACTTGCCTTCAAATATTTTACTTGGCCTCTCAGAGTGGGCAGCCTCTCGCCATTTATTACCTAGCCGAGATGTACGCCACTGGAACAGGGGTGCTGAGATCATGCAGAACGCGGTGGAGGTAAACCCGGGGTTTCTGTTACAGCTCTTCCATTAGTCACACAGAGTAGGCCGTTGTCTTTGTTTTATCACTCTTTTCTCGCGTTGGCAATGAACACCACCATTTGACAGGAGGAAAAACAGGAGCGTAACTTAAATTGGGAGAGAGAAGGAGAGAAATGACCCCTTCCTCTCTGGAGTTTGGCTCCTCACACAGTCAGAGTTGGCCTCTGGATTCAGTTAGAAGCTCTGTTTCAACCTTCAGTCAAACCACCAGAGCAACTGGGCACTCCCAGTGAGACTGGAAGTCACTACTCGGGAAAGGCAGGCTTCATTTAGCCTAGAAAATAGAGCCCACTCCATCCCAGAAAACAGAGTCCTTAGATTTTTGATGATTCGGATGACAATTGAGAAAGTGGGTTCTTTCAGCCTGAGCCAGTAATGTACTTTTCAAAAGAATGCTTTTAGGGCCGTAATGCCCTTCATTGATTTATTAAATATGTCCGTGCACCAGTATAAATACCTCCACGTTGCAATCTGGTCCCTCTGAAACTCATTTCCAAAGCTGCCAGCTAATAATCTATCTTTAGATTTGTTCCTTTGCCAACTTCCTAATGAATTATGTATGGCTAACCTCTTTTGGTTACATAAGGCTATTCAGCTAAGTTGACATTTGTCCCCACGGAGCTCTGCACACCTCCCTCCATTATGTCACCTATACCCTCAGGCACTGACTTCCCTTCCTTCTCATTCCACATCACTGTAGCCTCTGTCCATGCAGAGCATCAGTGCCTGTAAAATGACACTATTAACAACAAAGCCCTCCAAATTGATATGCTTATCCGTCGAGAGCTCCAAGCCAGGAAAGTCTATTACACAAATTAAAAGGAGCCGGAGAGCTATTTGCCAGAGACAAAACTACCCTGAGAATCTGTGTGCTATAGATGTATTAATTCTTCACTCTAAATAATTCTCAAAAGCCAGGCCATTTCAGAAAAAAGTTCTTGCCTGCTCAGCCAGCAGAAGCTAGAGATGAGGATCACAGATCACTGTGTGGGATGAAGCTAACTAGCCTGTTTGATTTCTCTTTCCATCTTCAGCTGTATAAAGGTGTCTGTGAGCTAGGCCACTGGGCTGAGAAATTCCTGACAGCCTACTTTGCCTATAAGGATGGCGACGTAGACTCTTCTCTTATTCAGTATGCACTGCTTGCAGAAATGGGATACGAAGTAGCTCAAAGCAATTCAGCATTCATTTTGGAATCTAGTAAGATACAATATTCAAAATTCCCCAACCATACATATGCAAAAAACAGCTTACTATGTCCTCATTTTAAGCCTCTTAATGGAATAGTTCTATTTTTTTTTCTTTTTCCTTTTAGAGAAGGCTAAAATTCTGGGAAAAGAGAAGATGTATCCAATGGCACTTCTGCTATGGAACCGAGCCGCCATTCAAGGTATAAGACAGATCAAACTAGGCACATAGCTGGACCATAGCCATGGCTATTCATCTGCTACGCTTCAGCTGTGTTTTGGGCACAGAGGCAGAGAGGTACCAGGGTGTCAAGCTGAGAGCACTTCAAATTATACTGCTGTTAGAGGTCATTTCTGAGAATTCATTTTCTTCATCAGTCTCAAAGTCCCTTAGTTTAGCAAGCCCTAGGAGTTTGTCTCTGTCTCCATGGTACCAGAACTGTTGTTTGAAACATGGTAATTTTACTCAAGAAAACAATTTTCCTCATCTGGCTTTAGTCATTCATTTGCTGAGTTGTTTACTGAGCTAACCTGAGCTGTGACCTGTGTCTCTGTGAGTCTGTAGGCAAAATTAATTATGTGCCGACTACGTTTGACTTTTCTCTTCTAAAACGAGACGCTGATGTTGACAACACACTTTAGAGCTTTACTCTCACCGTCAATACATTGAAATTAAAAAAAAAAAGTGGGAAGATCCTTTCTCGGCATCCTCAAGGCCTTCCTACTCATTGGTTTCACATGTGGTAAGGAATGCACACCATCATTGCTCGGAACAGTACTGTCAGGTGGCATTTGAATCACGTGTCCCTCCTCATTTCCCCCCCTAAAATTTAGTATTAAAACCAGAGAGATGTTGCACAGCTGTCACGGTTGGCATTTGGACGTGTGAGAAACTCTAGCAATAAGAGAGCAATTTTATTTCCAATTAGGTTTCCTGAAATCATCTCCTGTTAAGGCTGAATCATCCTTTTTAACAGGAAGTAATAGGATAAAAAATGATTCTCAAATGATGCTAATATGAAGCAGAGGGAAAAAACCCACAGTGGTGCCTTCACAGACCCAGCTGAGCTGGTTAGACAGCAGCAAGTCCGTCAATGCGATTTTAGTGAGAAATTCTATGTTTTGTAAAATGCAATAAAGACCTTATTTGGAGTGAGAAAACAATGCCAGCAATCTCTCAGCCATGGCAAATCAGCTCAGTTGCAACAAATACACGTTTATTTCAAGCCAGGAAATGGTGTGGAAATTGGACCAAAGAAAAGGGAAGCTGAAAATGAAGAGACATTAATATTAAATAGAACACACACACACACACACACACACACACACACACACACACACACACACACAGCTTGCCAGGTTGCTCAAAATCATCGTGTCAAAAAGGTCAGACATACCCATCTCAAAGTTATGGCTGCTGACTGGCTCACAAAAGTAGGAAATCTAATAATGAAAACTTTCAATTAGTCACTAATGCTTCTTTTAGCAGCTGCTTCATATGAAGAGGGTACTGAGACATCAGGGCTCAGAACTACCTTGCATCTGTGGAATTGCAGTAGAAATCTCTCTCTAGTCAACAAATCTATCCAGGAGCCTGTCGGAATTGCCACAGGCATTCGTTAGGGTACTGTTGCTCTGAAGACAGGCTTGTTCACTGTCCTCCAGTCTCAGGGACTTGGGGATCATGCTCTAACTGAAAAGCTTAAGAATACACAAGTGTCCTATCCCTTTGTGACTATGGCCAAGAAGGAAACTTGTGGTCAGTATGACAGCTTTGAACAAAATTAGAGATGGAGTGGGTTTCTCTTTGACGCATCATGTCTCTGCTGGCCTCTATAATTACCCTTGCTGGGATGC
The DNA here is from genome assembly GCF_004664715.2 of Peromyscus leucopus. NCBI lineage: Eukaryota > Metazoa > Chordata > Mammalia > Rodentia > Cricetidae > Peromyscus > Peromyscus leucopus. Next base: position 6,312 of record NW_023505507.1, on the reverse strand, counting down.
CATCCCCGTCAGCCCTTGCTCCCACTTGCCTATACATTTTGTGTTAATTATGTAGGAAGCAAAATCTGAAACCTAGTGTCTTCGTCAGCTTAAGACTTTTCAAGTGTTACCTCTGCTCAAAGAAACAAAGATGGCTCGTGGTGTCACATATCTGTGAAGTATCTGTGCTTTAACAGGAGACACTAGAAGTTGAGAGGAATCTTGTTACCCAAAGGTATAACTTAAAAAAAAAATCCACTGCACTGGGCCAAATTGAGAAAGAATTTTTGAAGAAGTCCTATATCTCAAGACATGCCTCAGACCCTAATACATATGGTTTCCATTTTCCAAGAAAGCCTGGATCTTGTGAAACGTTGGCCACAGCTGAGGCAAATGTCCAACATGAATTTTCCCTCATCCTTTCAACCGACATTCTTTTAGGGAACAGAAGCATGGCCATCTCCTGAGATACATACACACACTTAAAAGCCATTTCTAAGTGGCCTTCAAAAGAATGATGCCACAAATCTTTAAAAGTAATGTGATTACCTCCCTCCTTGATATATCTACATATCCATGTTTATTAGAAAGTAATATCCTAAATTACCTCTTGGAAGGCATTTTCTAAAAATATCCTAGCATGATCATTCCATAAATATTTATCAAGTGCCAGACTAGGCTCCAGAACAATTTTAGTAATTAAGAGCCTTGGAGTTCTTGCATTGCCCTTATGGGGCCACTACATGAGAATGAAGTTTTAGAAAGGAATTCTAAGGGCAGGAAAGATAGGATTCAGTTTTCCAGGAGTTGTTGTCCTGTCTCTAAATACAAATTTGTGTGTACTTTATCATTTCTTTCAAAACATTATAATCATGAATAGTATCCTGCAATGAAGACTACTAGCATTGAGTGTTGTGTCTTGTGTTTCATATCATATAGAATCTTAGCTGTGAGATTTTGAATATTCATTGTATACACGTATATAAGTGTATGTATTCGGTGTTTTTACAGCTTATTAGGTTGATTTACTGAGGACTATACATGAGTCACTTGGGTTACTATTCTCTCTCTCCTATTTCTCTCAGGGAATGCTTTTGCGAGAGTGAAAATTGGAGATTACCATTACTATGGTTATGGGACTAAGAAAGACTATGAAACGGCAGCCACACACTACAGCATCGCAGCAGACAAGCATCACAGTGCACAAGCCATGTTCAATCTGGCCTACATGTATGAACATGCTTGGGTATCGAAGGTAACTGCATTGGTTCAAAGCTAGTAACGACAGCTGTTCGAGAAGAGAAAATTTACAAATGTTTGGAATTTTATTGATGTCATCAATGTAGAAGAAAGAAAAGAGTCCCTCTGCCTCATGCTCACATATATAACTACCCTTTTACCTTCATATCTTCATTTATACCAAGTACATAATTAGTGAGTGGAAGAAATCTAATTTGGACCAATTCTAATTCATACATCCTCTCCACTTTTTCACTGATGTGACTTATGCATCTCCACCAACTCCTAAACTGTCAGTCACAACAGCAAGGTGGAGTGAGGCCCAATCTATAGATTAAGGTGGCATTCATTAATCCAGAAACATCTCAGAAAGCCATTATCTCCATAAGACATACTGGGCACTCTAAAGAGAACCAAGAGACTATAGAGACCACATCTGGCTGAAGGCATATTCATTAATGAAAGCGAGCTAACAGTACAAACGCTAGTGAGGAAACCCTTTAGTCAGTGGGCACAATCCGGCAGAGATGTGTTAGAAGTCTGAAAGGAGGAGGCAGGTATGCTAAATGCCAATATTAACCAGTTTTGGTTAGGTGTGATAGACAGACAGACTGAAATATTGAGGTAAGCACTCTGCCTTGTGTGCATCAGAATCTACACTTCGGATATAAAGTCATTTGGCCAAGTTTGCAGAATTTCTTTAGTGGTGGATCCAGAATTTTATGCAAAGCATGTCTGATCCCAAACATTTTCAGGAAAAAAAAAATGGGACTGACAAGAGTCATTCTTAGTAACAAAGCATGTTTCTCTCCACAGTGTTATATTCCTAAATATTTCTAGAGTGAAACACTACTGGCTGTCGTCTGTGTTTTCTTCTTCAGTCCAGTAGGACTAGCGATTTAGAGTCACTGGTGGGGAGTTTCCTGAGAATTGGCCAGCCAGTGCTGTCTACAGCCAAAGGCTTCTTAGGCCCGACTGCCGAGTGATGCAGACCCCTCTGTCTTGAGCTCCCTGCAGCCTGCCTTTGCCTGATCATTTCTCATCAGCCTCCCAAATCCGGCCAACTCCAAATCCAGCCCAGTTTCCCATTCCTAGCAGATGAGCTACCTGTTTGTAAAATGCACAGGAGCAAGTGGTTCGTTGGGGATTTCTCTGGATGTCATTCATTGATCTTCCACTTCCTGCTGCCACCATGTCAGTGAAACAGAACTAATGATACCTGGCCAACCCCCCAGTTTAGAGAAGGAAATGAACAAGCCTGTGTGAAAGGGCCTTGGAGTTAAACAGCATGTGGAAAGATGGGCGGTGGTGGCGGCGGCAGGCGGCGGCGGCGGCGGCGCGGCGGCGCACGCCTTTAATCCCATCACTCGGGAGCAGAGCCAAGCAGGCGGATCTCTGTGAGTTCAGGCCAGCCTGGTCTCCAAGCTGAGTTCCAGGAAAGGCGCAAAGCTACACAGAGAAACCCTGTCTCGAAAAACCAAAAAATAAATAAATAAATAAACAGCATGTGGAATGATGTCATTTAGATCAGAAGGGAATTTGAACAGCTGCTAAAGTTTCAATAAGATTCTGGCTTTTATTCATAATTCCTCATATAAAACACCAAAACCCAAGAAAAGCCATGACCCCACCTAAGTTAGCTCTCCTACCCAGGGGGACTCAAAACACGACTCTCTTTAACAGCCACCTCCTCACCACAGTGAGACCATTTTCTCCTGTGTCCCCAGAGGCAGAATGGAGCATCCTCTCATGACAGGAGGCCAAGATGGCAGAAAAGAACAACACACTGTCCAGGGCCCAGCTTTGGGCCGTCACCCAGAGGCTTTGGTTCCCCCAGACCCCTCCCCAAGTGAACCTCTTTGCTGCCCACTCTCTTCTGTTGGGCTGACATCCATTCCGCACTAGAAATACAGCCACCGCTCTTCTCTCTGAACCCTTTTCTAGTCTTTCCTGCCAGGTTTCCTCTTAACTCACAGGTCACTCACTGTGATCAAACTGATCAACTTTCCTCACTGGAGGTATTACGAATTTTTGTTTGTTCCTCTGGTTGTTGTTTTGACAGAAAGCATCTACATTAAAAAACCGGGGGGGGGACGACAAAATAAAACCAAAAGAGAAAAAAAGAAAGAAACCAGGAGCTTTGCTCGATCTCCTTTAGATTTAGCTGATGAGAGATCACTCCGTTTTGTCCTTACTGATCTCTTCATTTAGCAATTAAAAAAATAATCAAGTGTTTAGGGCAAACTTTATTAATTTTGTCATCTCAGACAAATTAATAAAGTGACTCTAATTTTCAAAAAATAAGCATCCCAGCAAGTTCAGGCCCCAAACTTATTACAAAGGTGTTAGGAGCATGACATTTCTAGTGTTTATCATCACATACTGTCCATTTCTTCAGTGAGGCACTTCCAGTTCTTGTTGCCCTAAACCTTCATGCGAACCAGTGAGGAAAAATGAGTGTAATGTCACTTTCAGAGAGCCTCTGAGAATGTAAGAAGGTTGAAGGAGTCATGTTTGGTAAAACCTTGAATTCAAGGAATGGAAGTGAGGTATCCATCAACTATTGTGGAGTCGCTGTAAAAATAGGAACCTCTGGTGCGCTCTTTTGTCTTTGGGAACATGCGCTGGACCTAAGGTAACGCAGACGACTTATCCTACAGCCTCACTGAGAAGCACCTCAGTGGGCTGCTTGATCTGCTTGATCCAAACTCGGGTCAGGACAGACTGCATCGCTGTAGGAACATAGAACAACACCTCGTTTCCCAAATTCCTTCTCTGCCAGAGATGTGAACAGAGGAACGGGGTTCCTCCAAAGTTCACCCTGGGAACTAATGGGCGGGGGGAGGGCTCTACTTACAGAACATGAGTCAGGAGTTACTGACAGGACAGTGGGTGACCCCAAAGCAGCCACGTTGGCAAGTTTTTATCCAGCATGGACGTTGGCTTCACCATAGCTGAAAAGATGGACCCCTCCCCTGAGCTTCCCAAGCCTGTATACTCTAGCGCCTCCCTGTGGCCACGTGCAAATAGGACAGACTTACAAAAGGCTGTGAGGAGCAGCTGGGTACCGAATTGAGGGCCCAGTGACCCTCCCCAACTCCTCCTGCTGTGAGGAGTATCAAACTCCAAGCCCAGATACAAGGACCATCTGCAAGCAGACTCAGTTCACCTGATGAAGATGGCGGCTGTTTTGCTGGAAGGATGGTAAAATTAACTGAGGACAGGAACTTAAAAGCATTCAGTGACAAATTACCATGAGACTCTTGCAGTTTATATTTTTAAATTATTTCAGAAGCTTAACCATGAACAAAGCCTGCTGTCCATTCCTACTGGCTATTTCAACTGTCTCGACTGACTCTGGATCAGGTCTGAATTTTTTATCGCGTTGGTCTGTTGCAAAGGCCACGTGGTGCCTTCAATTCTGATGTTCTCCCATTATGTTTCTACCAGAATTACCTCTGCCCACTAGAGATTATAATCTCTGGTCTTTAGAACATTATAGAGGAATGCCTGTCTTGTTGGACTACATTTCCAACATCCTTTGCATCCATGTATCCCCGCCCCTCCTCAACAGCTTAAGCGAAAGGTGCCATATGTGCTAAGGCAGTCAGTAGGCAAATGGAACTTCTTCCCAGTCACTTTGCACTTTGTGGATGGAACACAACAGAAAGTAGAGGCTCTGGGAAATGCAAAACCACTTAATGGAAAGAGTCCCTTAATTACCAGTGAAGAAAATCCTCCACCACCTAGGAACATCCACGTTAAAGTGTTGATTAAAGGTAAAAACAAACATTTCAGTATTATGTCCTGAATTTGGGGAGTTTATTGTTACAAGTGTTAGCATTACCTTAAGGAACACTTAATTCATCTACCACTACTATGTTATTGTGGATAAAGTATAACTCATTCAAACTGCCACCTCCTTTACTATCCCTCAAGGGCAATGAAGATAGACAAACACACACAAACTGAAAATACCTTACTGGCATTATAAATCCTAGACTTCTTTCTTTAAATTCAATGCCTTCTTTGACTTAACTGTTCTTGATAACAACAGCTTCGTATACCATTTTCCTTCTAAATATATTCTAAGCAATATATTTCTCCCCTCAACTCTTTCAATATATTCCCAGGTTTAAAAGATACCTACTTCTAGAATGCCATGTTATGGCCTGGTTTTCATTCACTTATCTGTATATTTACCTGGTGATTGTTCACATCATGAAGTAGTGGACTTGGCTCTGGGGTCAGGGATAAAACAAAATAATCTTCAAAGAGATTACAATGCCCTCTGGGAAAAGCATATCATCTGCTGTAAGAATGGGTATAAAATATCAGTAGTACCCTCTGCACTGGAGGGTTATGGTGATTTTTTTTCCTATTTAGTTCTATAATATCAGTTTCCCCTAATTTCAGAGAGATACAGTCATAATAAGAAAATGAAAATAAATTACTCAAACATCCACCTTTCTATTCACATGGTCTATTTTAGTATAGGAAATCTTTGATGATATTAAAATATTTGGGCCTGGAGAACCTGTGTGTCATGCTTCCTTGTCGGAGAAGACTGCCTCTTGGGCCCATAAGAAGCCATTTTGAACATATGAGCACATTAAGCAGTTCTGTGGCACACCTGATATTTTAGTTAGAACATGTTCTTTGAGAACCTTGGCATAATTCAATGAGGAAAAAGCCCCAAAAGAATATGGTAACATATCATTCAGGAATCATATTCCAACCTGAGAGATAAAATAGCCTACCCATTCATTCTGTAAGAATGATTGAAGCCCTGCTAAGCATCTTATTAAACTTAGTTTTGAACAGAGAGTTCAAGACTGTCAAAAACCTGGAGAGAAATAATCACATTCCATGATTCATACTATGGAGATTATGTCATTATTATTATGTAGCTAACTACACTTTTATTTCAGGGATCTGTACTCACAAGTACCTAAAGTTCTTTGCTCACAAGTAGGAGCTAACTAACCCAGGATAATAAGAAGAAAGGGTTTTGAAGCCTATGTTAGTTTTCTATCACAAATGTCTTTCCCCAAAACAGCACGTTTATTTTCTCATGGTCTCTTTAGCTCAAGA
>NW_023505506.1:0-16963 GCF_004664715.2 Peromyscus leucopus | reverse complement strand
GATGTTCTCACATGTGGCAACTGGTGAATTTTATTCCAGAATAATGGAATTCAGGGATATATTGCACATTGAGCACTTCATGAGTTTCTAATTCAAGGTAAGTATTCAGCGAATGTGAAACAGCCTTCTCCCCATCTCACTACAGGCTCTATGTGTTTGTTAAACCAAGATCACTGAGAACAAAAGCATTGCCTAATAGGCAAGTTGTGTTTAAGAATAGAATTTGTGGCGAATCCTGGTAGGAAAGAAGAAACACTAAGTACTCTCTGTCACATTGGCAGGCACCCATCTTGTCCTGGGACCTAATGGAGATAGAAAGGCAAGCCTTGGGTAAAAAAGCCTAAAGGAAAATGAATTGTACCAATACTCGCCTTGCAGTCACCTAGAAGAGAGGAAGATTCACAATGTCCTTTCCTGACTACATGAGCAACTCTCCTCTTCCCCCTTCCCTATACACCAGCACTCCATAACCCTCACACCTGCATTTGGAACCATTCATATTCTCCAAATAAATTGGATAACCTGTGGTTTTACTTACACAGGAATTCACTGGCATAAAAAGAGAGATGGGATGATCTCTCACTTCTAGTAAACACTTCATTATTATTGAAGACAACCAAACAAAGCATATCCTTACCAAGTGTTTCTTCAGTAATTACTGCTGGTGTTGGCAGAACCAGACTGCCCTCCTGCCTGCATCTCAAATGTCTAACAGGGAAAAATGAAAAACCTGAGTTAGCCATTTTCACTCTTCCCCAACTGGGAAGACCTACAATCAACTCAGCTGTCCTTGCTGTCTGGCAATCACCCAGGCTAAATGTGTCTTTCCTATATTTGGTGCTAATCCTCCTGAAATCAGGTTGGACAGGAGAACCAAAGAGCCAGCAACAGAATCACGGCAGTCTTTTTGCCAAGACAACACCTGCCTGTCAAAACACTGCTTTCCTTTAATGAGAACGTCCTGTGTGCTTGACAGCTGTCCTCACTCTCTTCGCCTGGCATTCCCTAGAAAGTGTTTGTTTTAGATTCATATACTTTGTTTCTGTGTTCATCTATTTAAGGACACATACATTTCCCCCTCAGATAAGTTTTGTTAAAGTACACTTTCTAAGAACTTGTCACTTTAGTTTGTTGCTTTTTTTGTTTTGTTGTGTTCTGTTTTGTATTTATTTATTTATTTATTTTGTTTGTTTGTTTATTGTACCAATTTCACATGCAACGAAGGAGATGTGGAAAGAAGGAATTTGACCTTCAAGATCTACATAAAGCTTTCCTTTCAGCCCTTTGATCAGCATGTGACCTTGAATGAACAATATGTGATTCTTTGCCTTAATTTGTCTAACTGAAGTAGCATGGATGAATTAGGGACTTTGACTTAAGGACTATTTTTCTCTGCACTTCCTGCTTGAGTTCACTGTAAAATCTGGGGTAAAAAAATCATAAAACATACTAGGAGAAAGATAAAAGCTCTGGGACTCTTATGCTGAAGAAATCCCACCACCATGGGTTTGATGTCTCCCCACCAAGTAAATAAACTGGCATTTCACAATTTCAGCCTAGTCATGTAAAGGGGCCAAGTTAGGTCCATGCTTCCCATGGATGGAGTAGAGTTCCCATGACAACATGAGATGGAACATCTATCCAATAACCCTGTATCCAAGAAGAGCACACTTCTGCCTTGTGTAGAATAGGACTCCAGTGAGAAACATTGAGAAAGGAGGATAGAATTAGTAGAAGAGACTGTGTCACAATAAAGAGCTCCATTTAGAAGCCTCTATAGTCCCATAGGCCCAAGACTACTTCTTCTTCCCCCACATCAGCATCCCACTTCTGCCCAATAACACTGAGTATTGAATCAACACTGAAGGGGGACTCATCCCAGCACCTAGCCACACCTGGGAAACTGTTTCTGCACAGAAAGCGCTGCAATGCCTTGGTGTTCTCAACAAGAAGGATCTAGCAGCTATAAACGGCTTCGACTGGAAAGCATTTGTAACTCTGAGGGCCTAAGAATCTTTACTCTTCCAGAGACAACAGAGTACTGGGTAGGAAAATGAGACATGCTTGTGACAGTCCATAATAACCTGACCAGGAAAACTGCCTCTGGCTCCACAGGTCACACCAGGAGAAACACAAAATGCTCTGAAAATCAGGCTCCCACTGGAGGCCTATCTTACAAATAAACCTAGGCTCACTTTCCACCTAGACATGATTGCCTGCTAATCTCCCAGTCAGAAATTACAATAGACAGAATTAAGAAGCTGGGTGATGTTACACAGGACTATACTTCTATTCCTTAGAGACAGAGGCAAGATGATGTAGAGATCAAGACTAACAGCTACTCAAAAAGTTCAAGGCCTACATGGGGTACATGACTTCCTTTCTCAAAAGGAAAAATTAAATAAATAAAAAGAAGGTATGGTGATATTTTATTTGTACTGAAATATGATTTTAATTGTATGTTAATAAATAAAGTTGCCCTGGGGTCAGAGCTATTAAAGCCATAGCAAGAGCGTGGTGGTTAGAAGAGCTAGGTAGATTTCTGTGTGTTCAGGGATACAGCCAGCATTGGAGACATACGCCTTTAAGACCTGGAGGGCGGTACTTACAGGCAGTGACGAGGCAGTCATGTGGTTGGGTTTACAACCAATGAGAAGGCAGAACAGAAAGACTATTTAAAGACAGACAAACACGGAAGAAGCTCTCTCTTGGGAAGCTAGGAGCACTGCAGGAGGTAAGATTTTAGCTCTGAGCTCTGACCTCTTGGCTTTCTCTTTTACATTGGCTCTGTGTTTCTTATTTTAATAAGATGATTGGTTACATCTACAAGAATGAAGGAAGGAAGGAAGGAAGGAAGGAAGGAAGGAAGGAAGGAAGGAAGGAAGGAAGGAAGGAAAAAAACATGATGAGAATACCAATGACTATAACAAAAGGCCAAGAAGATCAGTGGGTCATGATCTATCATCCAAACAACAGAAAAATCACATATGTGGGAATAGATAGTATACTTGATAAAGCCCACTTGTCTCCCATATTGACAAAGTGTGTATTTAAAAGTCACTGTCATGAAAGGGATCCAATAATCAATTAAATTATTTTCTTGAAATAAATGAAAAGCAAAAAAATGTCAAATAAGGAAATAAAAGTTACATAAAAAATAGAGTCAAATGGCAATTAAGGATCTGAAAACACAATAAGAGAAATAATAAGTGTTCACAGAGTGAGGTGAAGTGTGGCGATGTATGGCACAACACTGAGTTCATATGCAGGGAAAAACAATGAAACCAATCTGAACAATAAAGAGAAATGCTAAAGACTGGTCAGCCTCATAGGTCTCAGGAATAATAATACAAAAATTGTGGCAGTTTTCAATTATTCTGAATATAATAGAAGAGAAAAAGCTGTGGGTTTGAAAAAGTAATCCATAAATGCTTTCCAAATTTGATGAAGATGTCAATATACAATTCTACGAAGGTGAGAGAACACAAGTAGGATAAAGCCAAAGAAAATATAACAGGAGGACACAATAATTAACCCTTTGAAAAGTGAAAATAAGATCCATAGATAATACCCCCAACCACCCTACTCTGTACCCAGACTTCCCACATGTCCTCCAGGATCTATCCTGGTGAGTATCCTTGACCTGCCCATCTGAAAGAGTGCCTTCCCTTTAAAATGGGACTCTTACAAGATTATATATTAATCTTGCTGGATCTTGCTTGTTCATCTGTTGAGTCTGGCCGTCTCGCCTTGAGCAATCAACTCCAGGATGGAAGTGACTGCAGGAGGGAAATTGTGAACTAAGTGCTGCAAACCATTTCTGATCCTATAAAGGCGTGATGCCCTCCTTTCCTTCTGGCAGACCCTTCACATTCCTAAGGGAGAGAGTCTGTTCCTCTGCTGTATGCTTCAATAAGTCCCATCTGCTGAATTCTGTAGATTCCTGTCTCTTTTGGCCCCCTGTCTCTTTAAAGCTGCTTCAGAAATCTAACACTATCCACAATTCTTCAGCAACAATCTGAATGGCCCAAACAAGGCACCAGCGCTACTCTGATAATCCTGTGCAGTTCCACAAAGGAGCTCTACCCTTTGAACAGGATCCTCCATATGTACTCACCAAATCCACAAGATTCTTCTGTATTATATCCTATTTTTCACCCAGCCAAATTGACTCTCATTCTCCAGGAAGCACATTCTGTACTCCAATCCAGTCCCTTCTCTCCCCTACCAGACTTCATTCCACCCCTAGTCATTTTCATTCTGTAGACTTAGCCTTTCTGCACATCGTCTTTTCTGTCTAAAACAGGCTCTGTTTATAAGTGACTCAGAACTAACAAGAGAAGCCCACACTCATTAGAAATATATCAACAATATGAAAGAACAAGCCAGTACCTTCTCTCCAAAATCTACCAATGATGATAATTGACTATGTAAACTCCAGGGCACAGATATTTTTTCCATTTTTTTTCTTACTTTCTCTACATACCACCCACATATTCTCCCTCATCCCATTCCCAGCCCTCCCTCCCAGGCTACCCCACATCCCCACATCCCCCAAATCAAGGTCTCCCATGGGGAGTCAGCAGAGTCCAGCACACTGAGCCTAGGCAGGTCCAAGCCCCTTCCCACTGTACCACAGCTGCACAAGGCACCACACCACAGGCATCAGAATCCCAAAAGCCTGCCCAAGCACCAGGGATGAATCCCTATCCTGTTGCCTGGGTGCTCCCCAAATAGTTCGAGACGAGCTAAACAACCGTCTTCTGTATCCAGAGGGCCTAGTCCAGTCCCGAGGGGCCTTCACAGCCACTAGTCGACAATTCATGGGCTTTCAATAGTGTGGCCAGTCATCTCTGCACTTCTTCCCATCATGATCTCGACGTTCCCTTACATGCAGAATCCCTCTTCTCTCTCATCCAATTGGATTTCTGGAGCTCAGCCTGATGCCTGGCTTGTGGATCTCTGCATCTACCTCTATCAGACGCTGGACAAAGGCTCTATGATAGGGTATTCACTAGATTGGTCACCAGAGTAGACCAGTTCAGGTACCCTCTGGACCACTGCCAGCAGTCCAAGGTGGGGTCATCCTTGTGGGTTCCTGATAGCCTCCTCAGCACCCTGCCTCTTCCTTTCTCCATGATGTCCTCATCTATCATGCATGGTATTTCCCTCTCTGCTTCCCACTCTGTTCCAGCTCCACCCTCCCACTTCCTATGTTCTCGTCCCCCACTCCTTGCAGGACACAGATTTTTAAAGGAACCTTAAGTACAGGAAAAAAAATTGTGGGATTTCAGAGACAGAAAGAAAGAAACAACTCAATGAAATTAAGGAGAAAGAGCTTAAGGAGAAAAAACAGCTGACTGATGCCAAGAACATAACTACAAGGCTGATAGAAATTATGAAAATAATATAAAACTTAAAATGGAATTCAGTCAGAGGATAGAAATATTGAAGAGGACTCAGGCTGAAAAGAAGATGGAATTGAAAAATCCAGCAGCCCAACTAAGAAACTGAAAGAAAAGCCTTACAAGTAGGGTGAATCAAGCAGAACATGGACTATCTAGACTTATAGGTGAAGTAGAGGATCTAGACCAAATAAATAAGCCAGCAAGTGATGGTGTAGCACTCAGGAGGCAGAGGCAAATGAATCTCTGTGAATTCAAGCCAGCCTGATCCACACAGCAAGTTCCAGGACAGATTACAAATCTACACAGAAAAATCCTGTCTTGAAAAACAAACAAACAAAGATATCAAATAAATAAAGATTATGGATGAAAAAAAATTCTACCAAGACCAAGAAAGGAACAGATAGAAAACATGGAATATGGGTTGGGGATTTAGGTCAGTGGTAGAGTGCTTGCCTAGCAAGGCTTGGGTCCTCAGCTCTGGGGAATGGGAGGGAGGGAGAACATGGAATAACATTAAAAAAAAAAACTTCAAATTATAAGCCCAGGTCAGGGAATAGAATTGATTGCAAGGTTGTGACATAGACCAGACCTTCAATGAAATCATTGAAAAACTCGCACTCCCTACTAAGAAAAGATACATGCATACTACAAATCCAAGAAGCACACAGAACATCAAATATACAAGACCAGAAAAGAAAATCCCAGGGCATATGACAGCTAAACTACTAAATATATATAACAACTACCACAACAAAAAAGTGAAATACAAGATGTAAGAGAAAATGCAAGTATCATATAAAGGAAAACTTATCAGAATAACAGCTGACTTTCTCAATAGAAACTTGAGAAAAGCCTGGAGCAATGCAATTCAAGTTCCAAAAGACAATGAAGTCCAAACTAGTATAATAGACCCAGTGATGATATCTGCCATGATCGATGGAAAAAATGTCCATGGTATAAGCAGCCTAAAAGTATCATAACAACAAACAAACCCTGAAGAAAATACAGTAAACATTATTTGGAGTTGAAGAGAGGAGTGCACATAGCAGGGAGACTATGGAAAGAAATAGGAAGCCATAGTTATTAAAGTATAAAATATCAATGAGAAACAAGAAATAACACCAAAATACAACAAGATGATCAAAATTAACACACACATTTCAGTAATAACTTTAAAATATGAATGGCCTCACTTCTCCAACTAAAACACACAAGCTGACTGAAAGGATCAAAGAAAAAACCATCTATCGGTTGTCTACATTAAGTTTTTTTATTTTACTTTATTTTACAATACTATTCAGTTCTACACAACAGCCACAGATTCCCTTGTTCTCCCCCTTCCTGCCCCCATCCCCTTCCCCCAGCCCATCCCCTTTCCCACCACTGAGATTGACATTAAGTTTTTAAGGCAGATACTGCTTTAGAGTTAAGGGATGGAAAAAAGTACTCAAATAAAATGGGAACAAAGAAGTACACAGGCATTGTTATGATAATATTTAATAAAATGACTTCAAAATAAAACTAACCTGAAGAGACAAAGAGAGATAGGCCATTTTAATCAAGGAACAATTAACAAATAAGACATTACTATCCTAAAAATACATGCATCACAACTCTGGGGTACCTAATTTCATATAAATTCTGCTGCTGGATTTAAAGACATTGATTAACATCAATCCATCAATGACCAGTTATTTTAATATCCTACTTTCTCCACTAGATAGTCATTTGGATGAAGAGTTACCAGAATAATATGATGATTAGTTGACATTGTACATCAAATGGATTTAACAGATACCAACAGAATATCCCACACAAACACCAAAGAAAACACATTATACTCTGCAGTATGTGGGAAAGTTTCTAAAATAGACAACATCTTAGACTTCTGAATAGGGCTCCATTTGCCCAGAATTAAAACCAATAGCTGACAAGTGGGACTTCAAACTAAAAAGCTTCTGCAGAGGTAAGAAAACAATCAACTGGTGTAGAGTAAACCCACAGAATGAGAGAGAATATTGGCCAGCTGTACATCTCACAGAGGATTAGTATCTAGATTATACAAAGAACCCACAGAAGAAATTGTTTAAAAAAGGGCCGGGGGAGAAAAATGGGCCTGGGACCAGGATGGATAATTAGTTACAGAAGAAAAAAAATGGCTAAGAAATATTTCAAAAGATGTTCATTGTCCCTAGCAATTAGGAAAATGCAAATCAAAAGAACTTTGAGATTTTATCTTACCTCAATTAGAAATGCAAAAATCAGCAAAACAACTAACAACAAATGTTGGAGAGGGTGTAGTGAAAGGAAACCCTCACTGGGTGTTGGCAGGGGTGCAATTTTGTATAACCACTGTGGAAACTAGAGTGGAAAATTCTCAAAAAGGCTAAAAACCAATCTACCATATGATCTAGCTTTACTGCTCTTTTGTATATACCCAACAGACTTGGCATCCTACTCCACAGATGCTTACGTAGCCAGGTTCCTTGCTGCCCTCTTCACAATAGCTAGGAAATAGAAACAACCTAAATGCCCTTCAACCAAAAAATGGGTAATAAAATATGGTACACGTATACCATGGAATACTCTTCACCTACAAAGAAAAATCAAATCCTGAAATTTGCAGGTAAATGGCTAGAACTAAAAAGGACTATAGTTTGTGAGGTAACCTAGGTCCTAAAAGACAAACTTTGCATGTTCTCTTTCATATGAGTCTCTTACCTATAAACCTTTCAATGTGAGAACATAGCCCAGTTCCTGCAGAAACCAGGAAAGTAAAGCAAAAACATTGCTAGGATAGGAGACTGGATGACAATTCAGAGGGGAATATCAAGGTGCAAATAGACTGATCAGGGAAGTGGGAAAAGGACAGTATTTAGTGGGTGTGGGGGGTACAGAAGAAGGAGGGCCAGGGTAAAATGGAATGAATAGTAGGGTACAAGTGATTTAATGGGGGAAATGGGAAAAGGTAGCTTTTTGTGGGGGAAGGGACATAGAGAAGAAAAAAGGAAGAGGGTAGATAATAATAAGGATGTCTAAAGAAGAGGTACTATTAAGTATGTACATCAAAGTGCTAATGTATTGGTAATTATTCTTAAATGACAATTGTCAAATTTTATCAAATTAAAAGTCAATGGGCAAAGTGGAAAACAAAGCATGATTGAATTAATGAATGAATAATGCATATATAAAATTAAATTAGAATTCAGTGACTTTTTTATGTTGAAAGTAAAGAGTTGGGAAAATTGTATGGGCATTATGGTTTAAAAACAGGAAATTAGGAAGTGATCTCCAGTGCCAATGCATTCAAGATTACTTCCTACTTTCTCTTCTATCAGGTTCAGAGTAACTGGATCTATGTTGAGGTCTTTGATCCACTTGGACTTAAGTTTTGTGCATGGTGATAGATATGGATCTATTTGTATTCTTTTACATGTTGACATCCAGTTATACCACACCATTTGTTGAAGATGCTTTCTTTTTCCATTGTATAGTTTTAGCTTCTTTGTTGAAAATCATATGCCAGTAGCACTGAGAGAAACAATTAATAAATGGGACCTCTTGAAACTGAGAAACTTTTGTAGGGCAAAGGACATGGTCAATAAGACAAAATAACAGCCTACAGAATGGGAAAAGATCTTAACCAACCCCAAATCTGAAAGAGGGCTGTTATCCAGAATATAAAGAACTCAAGAAATTAGACATCAAAATACCCAACAGTCCAATTAAAAATGGGCTATAGAGCTAAACAGAGAATTCTCAACAGAAGCTCAAATGGCTGAAAGACATTTAAGGAATTGCTCAACATCCTTAGTCATCAGGGAAATGCAAATCAAAATGACTCTGAGATACCATCTTACACTCATCAGAATGGCTAAGATCAAAAACACTGAAGACAGCTTATGTTGGAGAGGATGTGGAGCAAGGGGAACACTCCTACACTGTTGGTGGGAATGCAAACTTGTACAGCCACTTTGGAAATCAATATGGCGCTTTCTTAGAAAATTGGGAATCAATCTCCCTCAAGACCCAGCTATACCACTCTTGGGCATATACCCAAGGAATGCTCAATCATACCACAAGGACACATGCTCAACTATGTTCATAGCAGCATTATTTGTAATAGCCAGAACCTGGAAACAACCTAGATGCCCTTCAACTGAAGAATGGATAAAAAAATGTGGTACATATACACAATGGAGTACTACTCAGCAGAGAAAAACAATGACATCATGAGGTTTGCAGGCAAATGGATGGAACTAGAAAATATCATCCTGAGTGAGGTAACCCAGACTCAGAAAGACAAACATGGTATGTACTCACTCATAAGTGGATACTAGATGTAAAGCAAAGGATAACCAGACTGCAACTCACAATCCAGGGAGGCTACCTAGTAAAGAGACCCTAAGAAAGCACAGGGATTGCCCAGCGACAGAGAAATGGATGATATCTACATGAGCAAACTGGACATGAGGGGGGGGTAATGGAGGGCAAGGGTCAGGAAAGAGAACTTAGGGAGCAGAGGTCCCAACTGGATCAGGAACAGAGTGCAAGAACAAGGAAAGATATACCAACAAATGAATACCCCATGGGAATAGGAAGAAGCAGAGTGCTAGAGAGGTCCCAGAAATCCACAAAGATACCTCCACTTTAGACTACTGGCAATGGTCGAGAGAGTGCCTGAGCTGACCTACTCTGGTCATTGGATGGCCAAACACCCTAACTGTCATGATAGAACTTCATCCAGTGTCTAATGGAAGCAGATGCAGAGATCCATGGCAAACCCAGGTGGAGCTCCAGGAGTCCAGTTAGAGAGAGGAGGGATTATATGAGCAAGAGATATTGAGACATGATTGGAAAAGCACAGGGACAAATAGCCAAACAGTGGAAACACATGAACTGTGAACCAATAGCTGAGAGCCCCATGGAACTGGACCAGGCCCTCTGGATAAGTGAGACAGTTGATTAGCTTGAACTGTTTAGGAGGCCCCCAGGAGTGGAACCGGACCTGTCCTTGGTACATGAGCTGGCTTTTTGGAACCTAGGGCTATGCTGAGACACTTTGCTCAGCCTTGGTGTAGGGACGAGGGGACTGGACCTGCCCAACTGAATCTACCAGGCTGGGCTGACTCCCCAGGGAGACCTTGCCTTGGAGGATGTAGGAATGGGGGATGGGTTCAGGGGAAGGCTGGGGTGGGAGGAGGGAGGACAGGAATCTGTGGCTGATATATAAAATTAAATTAATTATAAAATACAAATATTAAAAAATAAAAACAGGACTTTATCAAGGACAGAACCCTTTTGTAGAATGTGTGAGGTTCTGGTTTTGAAATCCAGAAAAAAAGAAAAAAAAAAAAAAAAAAAAACAACCAAAACAAATTTAAAGCAAGGAGAATGAGGAATGGCTTTAATATGATTGCTAAAGTACAATTCAGAAATTCAGAGCAAAAAAAAATTAAAATTGCAGGAGACAGTGAAGACATAACCTCATCTGAAAACATAAAAAGCAATGTTAAAAAGTAAGAAAACTGAAGTTCATAAACAACTAGTGTTGGAATTCCTCTGTCAAAAATACTAGAAAGAGAATCAGCAAAAATAGAAAAAAAAAAATCTGAACATAGCAGCCAAGCAAGAAGAACTAATTGATGTGTACAGGACACACTGTCTATAGACAGCAGTAGCAGTTTGGCCTATGTTAAAATTTAGTCTATGTCTACAGTTATAGATACAGCATGCTTATCAAAAAAGCATACATATTCAGGTCAGAGAGTCAAACAGAGGACCCAGACACTAAATGATCTATAGCAACAGGGTCAACATGATTTTCGCAAATACAAAATCAATGCAGTAGATAGTGAATAGTAGATTCAACAAGTGGGCTGGACACACATTGACTTCTAGAGACAAAAAAGACTAATCTTGAATGGTATATAGAAAAACAGTCACAACAAAATAATGTGCTTTATCTAAAAATGCAAAATTAAAAGTCTTCAAGGAAAATCTTCAGAACCAGAGACTAGTTAGACTCTGAACATAATATCATAAGAGTGATCCACACCGAGAATAATGAATATACTTATTAAACTTTTAAAAAATTAAATTTGTGTTTATATACATGCTTGTTTTACCTCCACCTATATAAGTACACCAAATACATGTCTGGTGCCCACAGAAGACTCAAGAGTCAAATTGCCTGTAACTAGAGTTATGGATAAGTTGTGAACCAACATGTGGTCTCTGGAAACTTAAATAGGGTTCTCTGAAATGGTAGTAAGTGATCTTAACTTCTGAGCTCTCTTTGCAGAACACATGGACATGATAAAAATTAAAAAGAATAAAAGCCATAATTTTGTAAAAATCTACATAAAGGAAGACGAAGAGAAAACCAGTATCTTGAGATAAGGCATTTTATATGCAATTGTATATGTAATATTCAATATTATATAATGTATATTACATGTATTATGCCAGGTTAATATATACATGCATATATTATGTATGTGTGCTTATACATACAAGCCAACTCATGCATGTATCTTCTCAAAAAAAGACACATGTGTGTGTATCTTCTCAAAATTAAACAGAAATATTTTGAAAGTGAGAAAAATATGTGAACAAATGTTTTGCTCTAAAGAATAAACATGAAAATATATGCTTTACACCATTGTCTATCTGGTAAATGCAAAGGAATACCACAACTAAACATATTATAATTGTGGCTATATTTTAAACAATGGCAACAGCTAATTATAGTGGTATAGCTGTTAGGAAATAAAACACATATGCCTAGATGATGGGGATGTAATGTGATCTCCCATTGTAGAAAAAAAAAAATGTTTTTTTTTTGTTTTTTTATAAAACTAAACATACAATGAGCATCTAGTCGTATTAGACTGCCTAAGTATTTGTCCCTCTAAAACAAAGTTTTATATGCATAATAAAAATAATTTATTTATAAATAGTTCTAGGAGTTTTATTTGTTATAACTGCCAGCTATGATAGCTTATATCTATCATCCCATCTTTCTGGGACTAGGAGGCAGTCAGATTACCAGGAATTCAAGGCCAGTTTGGGCTTTCATAAATAAATAAATAAATAAATAAATAAATAAATAAATAAATAAATAAAGTAAATAATATTGTTTCATTGTTTGTATTTTGACAAATAAAGTTTTCCTGGAGATCAGAGGGCTGAGTTAGCTACTAGTTAACCACAGAAGCTGGGCAGTGGTGGCTTATGCCTTTAATTTAGCACTTGGGGGGGTGCAGACAGGAAGTGATAAGTGGGGGGGGGGCAGGGGCAGGATCTCTTCCCTTTCAGTTGGAGTATCTGGAAAGGTAAGAAGTCACTGGTGATTGTTCCGTTGCCGTTGCGTCTTTGATCTTCAGGTTATTACCCTGATATCTTACTCCTGGTCTGTTTGTTTGTTTGTTTGTTTGTTTGTTTGTTTTTTGGCACAGGGTTTCTCTGTGTAGCTTTGGAGCCTTTCCTAGAACTCACTCTGTAGCCCAGGCTGGCCTCAAACTCACAGAGATCTGCCTGCCTCTGCCTCCTGAGTGCTGGACTAAAGGCAGGGCCACTAGGGTCAAGCTGTGACTCCTTGTTTTTATTGATATGACTAATTAGGTTCATGCTTTATCTGGTATCCAATGTTTGGGGCACAAATTCACACAACAGCACAAAAAAAAAAACACTGTGCATTGGCACAGACTAGAGCTGCACATGAGGCTCTCGCCAGAGTCACTGCCTGCTAGGTTTTCCTTTTTTTTTTTTTCTTCCCTCAAGCCTCTGAGCAATTTCGGAATTTTCTGTTGCAGCCTCTCCACAGAAAACACCACGGCACTTGGCTCTAAACACCACTGGAGTTAGTGTCTGCTTTACATGGTCCACTGTGCAGATAGTGCTCTTTGGCTTCTTTTCCTCGTGGATTGTGGGCTTTCCCTGGACTCCCCCTCCCCCACATCACTGACACAGGATCAGTGGCAGCTGACCTCAGCCAGGCTGAGCAGCACCTGTGTCCTCTGCTCGAAGTGCTATGCCTCACATTTCACTGACATCATCAGATTTGGTGTAACAATTGGGAATTCTTAAATGGGGAACTTAGATTTTTGAAAAAGTTTTTTTTTTTCTATATTAAAAAATGATAAACAATATATTACAATGGAGGGAGTTAAGTCTTGGTATGATTACACACTGGAGGGTTTAAAAAATGGAACAATTAAATGAGGGGATGATTAACTTAGACAGGATTTACGTAACATCAATTATAAATATTAGTGGTTTGATCATTCTTGTTTTTTCCCTAAAAACTTGGTTGATATGAATGCCAAGATACAGCAGGCCTTTGAAAAGGCTACTACCGATAATATGCAAATCTTAGAAAAAGTTACTATTCAAAGGATCGAAGCCTCAAAAAAGTTACTAATGATAATATGCAAGCCTTACAAATAATTACTAAGGAGATTAATACAATTCTGACCAATAAGATAAAAGCTCTAGAAATATTTATTGCTGAAGAGAGAATTTAAAGGCTCATATAGCAATGAATTTATGGGGACATGATTTGTGGCAGCAATGGAAAACTCACATTTTTCCAATCTCAGAAACAAACCATAAACTAACATGTTTCTGGAAAAAATGTTAAAAGGTATTATAAATAACAGTCACTGACCATTCAGGTTGTACAAAAACAGGGCACAACAGCTGTTGATCTTTAGAGAGACCAACAGCTCTACCTTAAAATGGTTGACTGACAAACCTGTCTGGGTGGAACAATGGCCTTTGACATCAGAAAATTACAGGCCTTAGAACAGCTGGTACAGGAGTAGTTAAGGGCTCAACATATTGAGGATCAACCAGTCCTTGGAATCCTTGAGTATGTGTTATTAAAAAGAAATCTGGAAAATAGAATGATAACAGATCTAAGAGCTATTAATAAGGTGATCGCCAATGGGCTCTTTACAGCCTAGAGTTCTCCTGCCTTCTCTATTACCTGAAGAAACATCTATTACAGTTATTGATTTAAAAGATTGTTCCTTCACTATACTTTACAAAAAAGCATAGAGAAAAATTTATCTTCATGGTGCCTACTTATAATAATTCTCAGTAATTTTTCAGATATCAGTGGAAGATTCTCTCATAAGGGATGTTAAGTAGCCCCACCCTGTGCCAATATTTTGTACAACAGCCATTGCAAATGATTCATGAACAGTTTCCTTAGTCTACAATCTACCATTGTATGGATGATATCTTACTAGCTGATTCAACTGAAGATACCTTCAAAAAATGTTGAAGAAATAAAGAAAATTTTGGCTTGTTGGGATTATAAATTGCTCTTGAAAAAATACAAAGAGAGATTCTATTAATTACCTAGGATATAAAATAGGTTTACCAAAAAATCAGCCACAAGAGATACAAATCAGGAGAGATAAACTGTGGACTCTCAATGACTTTCAAAATTTGCTAGGAGACATTAACTGACTATGGCCTACAACTGGATTAACAACTCAAGGACGGAGTAATTTGTTTCAAAAGTTACAAGGTGGCTGGGCGGTGGTGGCACACACCTTTAATCCCAGCACTCGGGAGGCAGAACCAGGCAGATCTCTGTGAGTTCGAGGCCAGCCTGGTCTACAAAGCAAGTTCCAGGAAAGGCACAAAGCTACATAGAGAAACCCCGTCTCGAAAAATAAAAACAAAAAACAAACAAACAAACAAACAACAAAAAAACTTACAAGGTGACAAGAACTTAAATAGTCCAAGAAAATAATCAGCTGAAGCTGAGAGAGTATCATCTCTGGTAGAAAAGAAATTACAGGATATGCATGTGGATCATTTGGATCCAGAGTTTGTTTGCATTTTGGTTATTTTACATTATACCCATTCCCCTACAGGAATTTTAATGCAAAGAGAAGATAATATCTCAGAATGGATAATTTTACCACAGAAACAGAGTAGACACCTGTGTATAAAAGTTTTCTGAATTGATTCTAAAAGAAAAATTGAGACTTTGTTAACTAGCAAGAATGGACCCAGCAGAAATTGTAGTACCTTTTACTAATGCTGAAATTTACTCTCTATGGGATGAAATGAATATTAGCAAAGAGATTGCAGTAATTTTTTGAGAGAGATAACAACAAATATCCTAAAAGCACGAGACTGCAATTAAAAAAAAAATGCCTATTGGGACCTTCCTCACCTTGTATGGGAAACATCAGTATCAATAGGCCCTCCGTTCTATACAGATGCAACTAAATCAAGGAAGGCATGTTATTAAGTCAGGACTTTGAACGAAGTGATTAAACCACTATGATTATCTTCAAAAGTCAAAACTATATGCTATTCTCCTGGTATTATTAGATTTTCTAAAATATTTTAATATAGTTACTCTCAATATGCAGAAGGAGTTGTTTCAAATACTGAAACTGCTGAACTTCTTCCAGATGGTACAGAACTGACTTTGCTATTTATTCAGTTATATGATCAGAAATAGAAATAGAAATCATCCCTTATATATCACACATAATAGATCCCATACAAGTCTACCAGGCCATCTAGCACAAGATAATGGTGTGAAATTGATCAATTATTGGTAGGGAAATGTGCTAGAAGCCTCAGACTTTCATAAAAAAATACAATGTCAATGGCAAGAATTTGAAAAAAGATATCTACATCACTTGGCAACAAGCCATGAAAATTATAAGAAAATATTGCACTTGTTCCTTGTACAACCAACTATACTACCTGCAGGAAGTAACCCAGAGGGTACTCAAAGAAATGAAATTTGGCAAATTGGGATGTTTCATTTTTGAAGAGTTTGAAGATTAAAATGTACCCCACACCATAGATACATAGTCATGATTTTAAAGGGTAACTGCTTTGTGCTCTGAAAAGGCTGATTCTGCTATCAGACATTTTTAGAAGTTAAGGTCATTGTGGGGATACCTGTACAAATTAAGACTGATAATGCTCCATTGTATGTATCTAGTAAGATGAAACAGGTTCTTGCATATTACAACAGAAGTATATTACAGGTATACTAAACAATCCTACAGGGCAAGCAGTTATAGAAAGATCTAATTAAACTCTAAATATATGCTTAATAAACAGACAGGGGTAATAATGACCCATAGAGATAAAATGAATAATGCTTTATTAACTCTAAATTTCCTAAATCCTAATAAGAAAGGATCAATAACTGCAAAGACACGAGATAATAGGAAAAACATTAAATCAGGCTGTATACTTTAAAGATGCGTTGACCTCAAAATGGAAATTAGGATATGTGTTCCATTGGGGAAGAGGTTTTGCTTTTGTTTCCACAGAAGAAAAGCTATGGATACCATCAAAATTGATAAAGATTAGATCAAACAAAAAAGAACTCTTAATTAGACTAGGTGATAGTGCATCAACTAGAGTGACCATTAAATCTAGACTAATTCATGAGACTAACAAATGCTTTTCATTTGATCAGCTATAGCTTGCCAAAAGAGAAACTCCCCAAAGTTAAGGTTGGGCAGAGTTTGTTTTTTGTCTTTCCAGGAGATTGAAGGGAT
>NW_023505505.1:0-12946 GCF_004664715.2 Peromyscus leucopus | reverse complement strand
CAGCATACTGATAGAGAGTCAGTTACTATGTTGAGAGGTTCTGAAAAATCCATTAATACCTACAGAATAGCATACAATTCTGATTTTTGAACTGAATTATAAGGACTTTGAACCACTTTACTTAAATTTTCTGATTTGTAACCTGCCTTTCCTTGCTTGTTGGCATCTGTATAAAAGGTACAAACTCCAGATATGGGTTTTTCCCATACAATTTGAGGCAAGATCCAATCAACTCTCTTTTTAAGATCAATTCTATCGCTTTTGGGATATTTACTGTTAATTTCTCCCAAAAAATTACTGCAAGCTCTTTGACAAGGTTCACTTTCTGTCCATAATTTTTCAATATCCTCCTGATACTGTACAGAAATTGGTACAACAATTTCTGCTGGGTTTATTCCTGCTAATTGACGAAGTCTCAATTTTCCTTTCCAAATCAAGTCAGGGATTTTTTCCACATAAGTTTTAAATTTTTTATTTGGTTTATTTGGTAAAAATATCCATTCCAATATAATACCTTCCCTCTGCATTAATATTCCAGTAGGAGAATGCCTAGAAGGTAAAATAACAAAAATGCAATCCAGCTTTGGATCAATACGATCCACGTGCCCTTCATGTACTTTCTTTTCTACCAAGGCCAATTCTTTCTCAGCTTCAGGTGATAATTCTCTTGGACTATTTAAGTCCTTATCACCTTCTAAGGTTTTGAACAAATTATTCAGTTCATCCTTTTTTACCCCAACAATAGTTCCTAGATGAGAAATGTCTCCAAATAATCTTTGAAAGTCATTAATTGTCTGTAGTCTATCTCTCCTAATTTGCACCTTTTGGGGCCTAATTTTTTGTAGCTCTATTTTATATCCTAAATAATTAATAGAATCTCCTCTTTATATCTTTTCAGGAGCAATTTGTAATCCCCAGCAAGGCAAAATTTTCTTTACTTCTTCAAACATTCTTTCTAAAGTATCTGCATTTGAGTCAGCTAGTAAAATATCATCTATATAATGATAAATTATAGATTTAGGAAATTTTTTTACGTATCATTTCCAATGGCTGTTGTACAAAATATTGGCACAGAGTTGGGCTATTCAACATTCCCTGTGGGAGGACCCTCCATTGAAATCTTTTCACTGGTTGAGAATTATTATAAGTAGGCACTGTGAAAGCAAATCTTTCTCTGGTCTTTTTCTTGTAAGAGTATTGAAAAGTAACAGTCTTTTAAATCAATAACTATAAGAGGCCATCCTTTTGGTAACAGAGTAGGCAAGGGAATTCCAGATTGTAAAGAGCCCATTGGCTGAATTACTTTGTTAATTGCTCTAAGGTCTGTTACTATTCTCCATTTACCAGATTGCTTTTTTAATAACAAATACAGGAGAATTCCAAGGGCTGGTTGATTCTTCAATATGCTGAGCATTTAACTGTTCTTTCTACCAGCCTGGAGTTTCTCTGTTGTTTAAGGGCCATTGCTGAACCCATACAGGCTTGTCTGTTAACCATTTTAAATGTAGAGTTGTTGGTGTCTTTGGGAGATCATCAGTTGTTGTGCCCTGTTCTTGTATAATAAGGATGGCTGGTGACCATTCAGAATAATGCCTTCTAATATTTCTCTCAGTAACATGTGCTAGTTTATGACTTGTTTCTGAGATTGGAGGGATGTTAATCTGAGTATTCCATTGTTGCAACAAGTCTTGACCCCACAGGTTCATAGCTATGTTAGCCATATATAGTTTTAATTTTCCTCTCTGTCCTTCTGGACCTATACATTGGAGCCATCTTGCTCTCTGTTTCACTCAAAAGAATGTCCCAATTCCTAACAGTTGAATGTTTACTTCCTGAAGAGGCCAAGTTGGATGCCAAAAATTCTGGTGCAATTATGGTAACGTCCGCACCTGTGTCTACCAGACCAGACAACAAAACACCATTTATTTTTATTGTTAATTTTGGTCTTTGTTCATTAATAGAAGTTTGCCCAAAAATTTTCTTTATGTTTTTTTCTGAATTTTCTATTCTCTCTGTTTCATCATCCTGACCAGCATGATTATTCCAATAGGCATTTGGTTATTTAATTTGCTCTGGGTAGGGGTTTCCTCTACAACTGCAGGAAAGGTTTGAACTGGATTTACTGTGGGGCCTGCCTGAGGCCCCTCTGGGAGTTTCCCGAAGCCTGAGGCAAAGGGTTACCTTGTCTGTCCCTTGTTGATCTACATTTGTTGGTCCAGTGTTTTCCCTTACCACACCTTCTGCATACTCCAGAAGGAAGGGGCATTCTGTTACCAGTGTTCCTTGAAGAAACACTGTTTTTAGAAAATGACCTGTCTACAGTCCCTTTTCAAATGTCCTTGCTTTCCACATCCAAAACATCTAACATTCCTCAAACCTTTTGAAATTGCTTCTCCTACCCACATATCATCATGGTCATAAGCCTCAACATTAACCATGTCTCTAATCCAATCTTCCAAGGGTACAGAT
This sequence comes from Peromyscus leucopus, assembly GCF_004664715.2. Classification (NCBI taxonomy): domain Eukaryota; kingdom Metazoa; phylum Chordata; class Mammalia; order Rodentia; family Cricetidae; genus Peromyscus; species Peromyscus leucopus. Next base: position 10,477 of record NW_023505505.1, on the reverse strand, counting down.
CTTGCCTTTAACGGCCTGATTATTCCCTTTCACGCTGCATTTGTGTTCTCAAAAGCCAAAGATTCGAGTATTATCTGACTGGCTTCTGAATTCAGGACCATTCTCTTTACTGCTGAAGTCAATCTTTGTAAGAAATCTGTGAAAAAATTCTTTTGGGCCCTGTATAACCTTTGTAAATGACTCAGTTTTTTTTCCTGGTTCCTCAACTCTGTCCCATGCATTCAAGGCTGCTGTTCAACATAGAATTAGGGTTTGGACATCATGTAAATGTTGTGTTTGTACTGAAGCATATTGGCCTTCTCAATAAGCTGATCCTGGCAGACTTGTGTTCCTTTATCCCTCCATTGTTTTTTCTATATTTTAGCCTCATTCTTGAACCGAATTTTCCACTGGAGGTTTTGTCCAGGTTCTAGAACAGCCTATGCCAGCTCCCGCCAGTCCTGTGGTAGAATCCTATTATAAGTTGACCAGGTGTTTAGCATTTGCTTTACATATGGGGAATGCATGTCATAAGATGCTATTGCCGCCTTAAATCTTTGTAAGTCTAACATTTCAATTGGAATCCAAAATAGTTTGTCCATTCTCTTCACCACGTATCTGCTTTACAGCTACCAGATAAATTAAGGGTGATTTTGTGAAAACAGGCTTTCTTTCTGTAACCTTATGATCCAACTCTGAACAACTTCACTGTTAATTTCTTCTGTCTGAATTTGAATTTCTCTATAATTCATTTTTACAGATTTAACAGGTTTTCTAAAACTGTTATCCTGGCACTTAAATTGACTAACTTTTTTAAATAGTAAAATGAGGATAAGCATAGTAATAAACTGCATAATTTGATCAATATTAAATCTTCTCATATAGCTGTTCCATTGTCAGACTGCCTAAAATTTCAAACAAAGCCCAATTTTCTTCCAATGTACACATAAAACCCATTTTTTTCAATATGGAATAAATTCTCTTTTAAATAGTTTCCTTTAAAATATTTGATATCTTATTTGACTTACCAAGTCTGCGTAGAAAAGTAGAAATCCAAGGGAATTTCAAAACAGCCACCTAGTGTCCGAGGTGTGAATCCAGAGAGAGAGAGAGAAGAGAGAGAGAGAGAGAGAGAGAGAGAGAGAGGCATAGCCACACTCTGGCTAAGAGCTTAAATCCAGCCACATGTTCCCGCTTGAGCCGAATCAAGCCTTGGCTCTGGCTTCCTTAAGCTCCGACCACGTGTGTTTGGCTTTACAGGCAGGGGCCCTGTTCAGCAGGGCAGGCCTGAGATGTTTGTAGCACCAGCTTTAAGCAAGTAGCTCCAGCTTAGTGCAACCGTTTGGGGCTACAGTCAGTCCAGTCTGAGACCAAGCCGGCCTGGACCTGAGCTAGGGAGCCAGGCCGCTCAGGCCGGAAAACCAGACCTGCCACCAAGCCAAGCAGTTTTTAATGGATTCTTGTCACAATGGGCACCAAATGTAGATGTAACCAACCGTCCTATTAAATAAGAAACACAGAACCAATGCAAAGAAGAAAGCCAAGAGATCAGAGCTAAGAGCCTTACCTGCCTGCTGCAGCTAGCCTCTTCAGTCAAGAGACCTCTCCGAAAGAGACCTACTTCTGTTTGTAGCTAGAGTTTTCCTGCCTTGCCCACAGTCAGGACAAATAAATCTTTGTCACCCGCCAGTACCATAGCCACTCAGACCCAACCAAGTAAACACAGAGAGTTATATTGCATACAAACTGTATGGTCATAGCAGGCTTCTTGTTAACTGTTCTTATAGCTTAAATTAAAACCATTTCCACAAATCTATACCTTGCCATGTGGCTCGTGGCTTATGGACATCTTCACATGCTGCTTGTTCATGGAGGCGGCTGGCAGTGACTCCTTCCGCCTTCCTGATCTTTTTTTTCTCCTCTCTGTTAGTCCCGCCTATACTTCCTGCCTAGCTACTGGCCAATCAGTGTTTTATTTATTGACCAATCAGAGTAATTTGACATAAAGACCATCCCACAGCAAGCCCTACACCCATAAACAAAAGGACAGCACAGATTGGACTCAGTAGCCTACAAAAAGAAGACAAGAAGTTGGGAGGGAATGTCGGGGGTGGAGTTTGGGAAGAGTTAGAAAGATAATGGAGGATTATATGATCAAAAATACACTATATACATGTATGAAATTATCAAACAATGAATTTTTAAGATATCCCAAAATTTTAAGCAACCCAAAATTAAAAATAAAAATAGTAAATAGGGCAGTTAAATGGCTCAGGAGGTAAAGACATTTGCTATGCAAGCCTGGTGAGCTGAGTTTGATCCCTGGAACCAATGCAAAAAGCCAGATGCAGAAATACAATCCAGAGTACCCCTACAGGGAGACAATACACATAGAGACAGGATGCTGGTACTGAAGCTTGTGTGCCAGACAGCATGAAGGATGCAGCAGAAACAATGAACAATCCCATCTCAACCTGGTAGAAGTCAAGAACTGATGCAGAACATTTTCTTCTGATCTCTCTACACATACTAGACACCACCAATACTCTCTCTCTGTCTCTCTGTCTCTGTCTCTGTCTCTCTCTCTCATACACACACACACAAATAAAATCAACTTAAAAGTAAGATAAAATCCTTAGGAATAAACTTAACCACAGAAGAGACAGACATCCACAATAAAGACATTACACTAAAGAAAGAACATGAGGGTGGTGGTGGCACACACCTTCACTCCCAGCTCTAGGGAGAATGAAGAAGCAGGTGGATGTCTGAGTTGGAAGTCAGCCTGGTCTACAGAGTGAGTTCCAGGAAGGCCAGATCTACACAGAGAAATCCTGTCTTGAAAAAAAAAGAAAGAAAGGAAAGGAAAGAAAGAACTTGAGAAAAAGAACTTGAAGGAGACACTAATAAATGGAAAGGTCTCCTATGATTATGTATTGACAGAATTATTATTGTGCAAATGACTATTACCAGAGTGGTCTTCAGATTCAACACAAGCCCAATCATAGTTCCAGTGGCATTCTTTACAAAACTTGAGATGGGGGAGAGATCTTAAAATCCATATGAAACACAAAAGATCCCCAAATAGTCAAAGAAATTCGATGTATTAAAAAAAACAGTGCTGTTGAAGGGCATCTGGGTTGTTTCCAGGTCCTGGCTATTACAAATAATGCTGCTATGAACATAGTTGAGCATGTGTCCTTGTGGTATGATTGAGCATCCCTTGGGTATATGCCCAAGAGTGGTATAGCTGGGATCTTGGGGGAGATTGATTCCCAATTTTCTAAGAAAGCGCCATATTGATTTCTAAAGTGGCTGTACAAGTTTGTATTCCCACCAACAGTGGAGGAGTGTTCCCCTTGCTCCACATCCTCTCCAACATAAGCTGTCTTTATGTTTTTGATCTTAGCCATTCTGACAGGTATAAGATGGTATCTCAGAGTCTTTTTGATTTGCATTTCCCTGATAACTAAGGATGTTGAGCAATTCCTTAAATGTCTTTCAGCCATTTGAGCTTCTTCTGTTGAGAATTCTCTGTTTAGCTCTATAGCCCATTTTTTAATTCGACTGTTGGGTATTTTGATGTCTAATTTCTTGAGTTCTTTATATATTCTGGATATCAACCCTAACTGTTATGATAGAACCCTCATCCAGTTACTGATGTGGAAGCAGATGCAGAGATCCACGGGCAAGCCCCAGATGGAGCTCCAGGAGTTCAATTGGTGAGAGAGAGAGAGAGAGAGAGAGAGAGAGAGAGAGAGAGAGAGAGAGAGGAGGGATTATATAAGCAAGAGATGTTGAGACCATGATTGGAAAAAGCACAGGAACAAATAGCTAAACTAGTGGAAACACATGAACTGTGAACCAATAGCTGAAGAGCCCCCCATGGAACTGGATCAGGCCCCCTGGATAAATGAGACAGTTGATTAGCTTGAACTGTTTAGGAGACCTCCAGGCAGTGGAACCGGGACCTGTCCTTGGTGCATGTTTTGGCTTTTTGGAACCTAGGGCCTATGCTGAGATACTTTGCTCAGCCTTGGTGCAGGAAAGAGGGACTGGACCTGCCTCAACTGAATCTACCAAGCTGGGCTGACTCCCCAAGGGAGACCTTGCCTTGGAGGAGGTGGAAATGGGGGGTGGATTGGGAGGGAAGACTGGGGAGTGGGAGGAGGGAGGACAGGGGAATCCGTGGCTGATATGTAACATTAAATTAATTATAAAATAAAAATATTTTTTTAAAAAAAGAAACAATGCTGGCTGGATCACAGTGCCTAGTCCCAAATTACACTAGAGAGCCATAGTAACAACAACAACAACAACAACAAAAGTCACAGAATGGTATTGGCACAGATACAGACATGCACACCAATGAACTAGAATAAAAGACATAGCAGTGAACTCAAACAGCTGCTGCCACCCAAAGAATGTCTCAAAAAATGTACATTGAAATAAATACAACTTCTTCAACAAACAGTTTTTGGAAACTGGCTATCCACATAGAAAAATAAAACTAGCCAGGTTCAATCCCATCACTCAGGAAGTATAGACAGGTGGTCTCTGTGAGTTCAAGGCCATCCTGGTCTAGGTAGTGTGTTCCAGGACATCCAGGGCTACACAATGAGACCCTGTCTCAAAAATAAACAACCTAGATCATATCTCTTAGCCAGAACAAAAACAATTCAAAGTGGATTAAATGCCTTAATATAAGATCTAAAAGTTTGAAATGCCCATAGGAAAACAGACAAAACATTTTATGATACAAAAAATAGGTAGTGACTTTCTGAAAAGAACTCCATTGAGACAAGAAATATCCCATGGACTAACAGAGTTGAATGAAACTAATATGGAACAATTCCTGGAATAAAGATATAATTTAAAGAATGGGAAAAGATATTTGTTGATTATAGATTATACAGATCTACATCTAGAATATATAGAGTTGCAGAAAATAGACACCAACAAAACCAGTTATCCATTCAATAAATGGGATAATAAACTAAAGACAGTTCTACAAAAAAATGATATACAAACATTCAATAAGTATTTGAAAGCAGGTTCAGTATCCTAACCCACCAGGGAAATGCAAATTAAAATTGCTTTGAGATTCCCTCTCTATCTAGTCAGAAAGGCCATTGACAAGAAAACAAATGACAACAAATGCTATTGAAGGTACAGATAAAAAGAAACCCTTATACACTGATGACAATGTGAATACAATGAGAGTTGGTATAGAGAGTTAAAAAAAATGCCTAGCATATGGCCCAGCTACACCATTGGTGAGTGTATGAATAAAATACTCTAAGTCAATATACCAAAGAAACATTTGTGAGACCATCTGCAGCAATAATGTCATTATGAAATGATCCTGACTATCCATCAGCAGATGACTGGATAATGAAAATATGGTATACATACATATGATATTTTTATCCAGACATAAAGTAAAACAAAATATGCCATTTGCTTGAAAGTGGGTGCTTCTCATTAGATAAAAAAAAGCCATACCCAGAAAGATGAGAGTGCCATAATTTCTCCTCTTTGTAGACCCTAGATTTTATATAGATAAATAAAACCACAGGCCAGCATTAGCAGGGAGGAGAAGAGGACAATCAGGACAGGATGAACAGTGAAAATAGTCAAAACATATGATAGACTGAAAGGATTTTTTTTTTCATGACACCCAGAACTAGATACAATGAATATCTGTCAGTAACTAATAATAAGTGTTCACCAAAGCATGATGGAAACTTTATGTAGTAGCTGCTAATGGCAGGCACTCTTGTAAGTCTCCTTTAATATATAAGCATGTAGCCTTTCATGCAGAAAAGAATAAAGTTTATCCCACTATCCAGGGCACTTGGGAAAAATAAAAGGAGACACAAAATGAGTAGCATTCCCAGGAAAAACATGATCATGAATTTCCCTGAGTAAAATTGGAAACAACACAGCCAGCCTGAGGTGGTTGTATCATTGCACCCAAGCTACAAGAAATGAGCTGAGAAGAGTTTTAGGTAAGCATCCTCATGACACTAATGGTGATTGGCAGGACCATGGTACAAAGCCAGGTCTCTGGATTCAGAGTACACAATCAACTCTTTCTTCCTCCTTGCCTTCACCCTCAGGGATGTTGACATTATGGCCTTGGCTCTACTACCATGTCCTTGTAGACGCCCCAGTTTTTCCACACGAGGTTTTTCCCTGCAGAATCCCCTCCTTCCTGCTCTGCTGTAGTCACTCTGAACAGAAACATCTTGTTCCCTCCTTTAGCCACATCAAAGATAGGCCATGTCAGCATCTTCTCTTATCTCTGCATTTCCAGTGATATCTCCTTCATGTGAATCCATGGCTTTCTCTGAAGACCTCCACCCAGTATCTCCAGGACCTGATAACTTCAGAATTTGGCCCATATGGTTCTTATCTTTATATTACAGTCATAAAATAGATGCTTAGTAAGTAAGTGTGTGATTGATTGTGAATGCACAATCTAATTTTAACAAAAGTTCCAATGAACATATGGCATGGTTCATCACCATCTTCATTTAGAAGCAAAGTTAGGAAAAATTAAAGCCTTTAGGAGAGGCAGATATCAGTCCCAGCTCTAAAAATAAACATCTATGTGAATCCCTGGATTGTGACACTACCAGGTTTTCTTACCAGGATGAGAATTTAGGGTCCAGTGGTCAAGTATGCATAGAAAGGGAAAGGTCATTGAGTCCCCACCATTCAGGGCTCAGGTAACTCAATGTCCATCTTCCCAGAAGGGGTACTCATCCTTTTATCCAACCAGACACACTATGTGCTGGGACAGAAGCTGGATTTGTAATCAGAGGGTACAGTCAGCTAGAGCCACCAAGTAACTCATTCTCCTTGGTCCCCTCCTCCAAATCCTGAATTGTACACAATTTCACATTAATTGATCAATGTGGCCAAATATTTAAGTCTTTTATCCATGAGAAAATTGGTATACTTCATCATTTCTCTACACTAACATCTCCATTCCATTGGTAACTTCTGATTCCTCAAAGCCAGCATATCCCTATTGCTGTTATCACCCACATTTGTGACTGCATTCTGCAGAGCTATTTGAGGAGCTGTATGGAGAAACTGTAAGAATATTTCCTTTCCTAAAACAGAGAATCTCATCCAGTGACAGTTTTATTTCCTTCATCTGCCAAAAAGGCACTGAGTTTTGGATGCAAGCAATCTACAGCAACGACATGTGGCTTCAGGAAAGAGGGTCTGGAAATGTGTTGCAACTTACAAAACTAATCATTGCACTTTAAGATTATTGTCATAATTGTTTTATGGTTATTAAGGCTTTCTCATACTTTCCTTTTCTTCCCTCACTCTATTCCTTCACCCTCTTCTTTTGCTTCTCGTTTTCTCTTCTACTGTATTTCTCTTCTACTATCAGGCAACAGCTTCATGATATGCTCGACTCTGTCTTGGTACAAACAGCTCAAAAGAATGAACTACCATACTCATCCTAAAGAAAGGAGAATTCACTCACCATGGATAGCTTTTTCAGGGCCTTTAAGAATGTGCTAATATCTAACATCTATAGAAATCACTTTTAATTTTTCTCAAGTGTTCATATAATCATATATTATACATTGAGCACATCCATCCCTCATACTAGAAATCTAGTCTCAGTCTTCTATATGCAGACATCTGGTTTTTCTAACACCATTTGTTAAAGATTTATTTTATTTTACAATACTATTCAGTTCTACATAACAGCCACAGATTCTCTTGTTCTCCCCGTTCCTGCCTCCCTTCCTTTCCCCCAGCCCACCCTCCCATTCCCACCTCCTCCAGAGCAAGGCCTCCCCTGAGGACTGAGATCAACCTGGTAGACTCAGTTCAGGCAGGTCCAGTCCCCTCCTCCCAGATTGAGCCAAGCGTCCCTGCATAAGTCCCAGGTTTCAAACAGCTAACTCATGCAACGAGCCCAGGACCTGGTACCACTGCCTTGATGCCTCCCAAACAGATCAAGCCAATCAACTGTCTCACCTATTCAGAGGGCCTGATCCAGTTGGGGGCCCTCAGCCTTTGGTTCATAGTTCATGTGTTTCCATTCGTTTGGCTATTTGTCCCTGTGCTTTATCCAACCTTGGTTTCAACAATTCTCGCTCATATAAACCCTCCTCTTTCTTGCTAATTAGACTCCCAGTGCTCCACCCAGGGCCTAGCCGTGGATCTCTGCATCCAGATTCCTCAGTCCTTGGATGGGGTTTCTGGCACAACTATTAGGGTGTTTGGCCATCCCATCACCAGAGTAGGTCAGTCCCGGCTGTCTCTCGGCCATTGCCAGCAGTCTTTTGTGGGGGTATCTTTGTGGATTTCTGTGGGCCTCGTTAGCACTTTGTTTCTTCCTTTTCTCATGGGGTCTTCATTTACCATGGTCTCCTATTCCTTGTTCTCCCTCTCTGTTCTTGATCCAGCTGGATCTCCCGCTCTCTTTCCCTCGACCCTGGCCCTTCATTGCTCCCACTCATGTCCAGGTTGTTTATGTAGATCTCAGCCATTTCTCCATCATTGGGCAATCCCCATGTCTTTCTTGGGGACCTGTTTTCCAGGTAGCCTCACTGGTGATGTGAGTAGCAATCCAGTCATCCTTGTTCCTCCTATGAGTGAGTACATACCATATTTGTCTTTCTGAGTCTGGGTTACCTCACTCAGGATGATTTTTTCTAGATCTATCCATTTGCCTGCAAACCTCAGATCTTCACCAACCCCACATCTGACAGAGGACTGATATCCAGAATATATAAGGAACTCAAGAAATTAGACATCAAAACGACCAACAGTCCAATTAAGAAATGGGCTATAGAACTAAACAGAGAATTCTCAACAGAGGAAACTCAAATGGCTGAAAGACATTTAAGGAATTGCTCAACATTCCTAATCATCAGAAAAATGCCAATCAAAACAACTCTGAGATACCACCTTATGCCTGTCAGAATGGCTAAGATCAAAAACACTGAAGACACTTTATGCTGGAAGGATGTGGAACTAGGGGAACTCTCCACTGCTGGTGGGAATGCAAGCTTGTACAACCACTTTGGAAATCAATATGGCGCTTTCTTAGAAAATTGGGAATCAATCTCCTCCAAGATCCAGCTATACCACTCTTGGGCATATACCCAAGAAATGCTCAATCATACCACAAGAGCACTTGCTCAGCTATGTTCATATCAGCATTGTTTGTAATAGCCAAAACCTGGAAACAACCTAGATGCCCTTCAACTGAAGAATGGATAAATAAATTGTGGCACATATACACAATGGAATACTACTCAGCAGAGAAAAACAATGACATCATGAGGTTTGCAGGCAATTGTTGAAGATTTTATATCTTTCCCAATGGGTAATTTTGACATCTTTGTCAATATATATTTATTTATAAATGTAAAAATAATAATTAAGGAAGAAATCATGAATTTGAGATGAATGGGAGGCCACAGGAAAAGTTGGAGGTGTGAAAAGGAGGGATGTGAATGATGTAAATATAGTATTCATCTAATTCTCAAAAATTAAATTAGAAAAAAGAGAAAAATTAAAAAATTAAGTGGGTGAAGTTACATAGGCTTGTCTCTGGATCTTCTGTTCCATTGATCTACAACAACAATTTTCAACCCGTGGGTTATGACCAACCCTTTCACAGGAGTTGCATATTAGATATCCTGTATATCATGTATTTACATTACAATTAATAACAGTAGCAAAATTACAGTTATAAAATAGCAACAAAATAGTTTTATGATTGGGGTCATCACAACATGAGAAAACTGTATTAAAGGGTTGTACCATTAGGAAGGTTGAGATCACTGATCTCCAGTTTGCTTTAGGCTAGCATGCTGTTTTTAATTACATGTCTCTATAGTATAGTTTGAAGTCAGGTGTTACAGTACCTCCAGCATTGTGTTGCTTTGTTTGCTTGTTTGATTTTGCTAAGGGTTGATTTAGCTATTGGGGGATTTTTGTGATTCCAATTCAATTGTAAGATTGTTGTTTTTTTACTATTTATGTGGAAATTTTCATCAGAATTCTGACTAGAATTGCATTAAATCTGTAGATTGCTTTTGGTAGGATGGCCATTTTTACAACATTGAATCTTCCAATCCGTGAACATTGGTGGGCTTTCCATATTCTAGCTTTTTCTTCAATTTCATTTTTTAGTGTCTTAAAGTTTCCATTGAAGAGGTTTTTCATCTCATTGGTTAAGTTTATTCCAAGGTATTGTTTTTAAACCACTGAAGTGTATACTTTAATGGGTGAATTATACATCCCTTGACTGTAGCACTTAAAGTTAGAAATGGGTTCCAATTACTGAAATGATTCATTAAAATATAGCTTTCTTAAATATCCCAAGGTATTTTTTTTATCATGAAAGTGAAAAACAAGAGAAAAAGTGGGTATGAAAGAGTCAGTAGTAAGGGATGTGGAGTGGCTGAACATAGGGTAGAGGACACGTGAATTATGAAAACGGATATGA
>NW_023505504.1:0-100000 GCF_004664715.2 Peromyscus leucopus | reverse complement strand
AATTTCTGATTCCACAGTCAACATGGAAATGCAAAGGCTACATAACATGTATCCTCAGTGTAGCATGTTTGCCTAGCATGCATCCTGGGTTTGATCCATAGCACCACCAAGAAAATAAAAAAAATCTCTGCCAAGCCATGGTGACAAGCGTCTGTGATCCAGCCCTTGGGTGGTCTGGCCAGGAAGATCAAACTCTTTTTAGTAGATGTTCTGAATTCTCTACATTACTATCTCAAGCTTTCAGTACTGGGGATTGAACCAAAGCCTGTGCATGCTAAGCACATGCTCTACCACTGAGGTACACCCTAGTCCTTGAATAATTAATTCTTACCTTTTCCTCTTTTTGTCCTATGGACCTAGCTATAAACTCACTAGATATTTAGAAAAATTGGCATCCTGAATTGAAACTAAGAACAGACAAATTCATCATGGGGAGTATTACTTGCTAGGTTTTTGTTGTTTTAAAAGTGCTTTATATACGTAAATAAACTACCCTTAAATCCAAATTGTATTTAGTTTTATCATGAATTATTAGCATGCAATTGTTGAGTTTTAAATTCCTGTCTACTTGGTCACGACTTTCCTCTTGTGCTGTTTCCACGGTGAATTACACTGATTTCTTAATGTTAACTCTACCTTGCATCCCTGGCACACATCTCATTTGGTCTGTTATCTGCCCATGTAAGAGAACGTGTGTCCTAAGTGTTTGTTGAAACTTTTCAAATCTTGTGTTGCCAGGCGTGAATGTACACAGCACTCAGGAGGCCGAAGGCAAAGGATCTTGAGTTCAAGCAACAGCCAGAGTTACATAGTGAAATGCTGTGGTGCTCACCCCCACCTCCACAAGGGTAACAAAACACACTCACGTTCACTGGAGTTAATGGAACTTTTTTTGTTTTTTGCCTTGGAATCAGGACATTGCTGCCCTTATGGGTGCAAAGCAGTAGGAATATGGTTTTCTTTTCCTATAAAATATGTAATGCCACTCAGGTTACCTACATCTTGTTTTCCTTGTGAAAGATTAGCTAAATAAAATGTCAGTTTCTTTCATAGTTACTTAGGTGTTCGATTTGTTAAGTGAACTGAGACAATCTGTATTGCCTAGAAATTTGTCCTCTAGTCAATTGTATCATAAGTTGTTCACACAGTCTCACTGTTCTGCTTTAGGGGTTGTTTTACTTTGACAAAAGTCTCACCATGTAGCCCAAGCTGTCCTCAAACTGCAGCCTCTTCTGCCTTAGCCTCACAAGTGCTGAGTTACAGACACACTCCACCACACCTGGTGTTTATTACTATTTTAATGCTGTAAAAGTGTTACTGATGCCATCTTTCTGAGAAGGTAACCTGCCTTCATCTTCAGAGTCTCAACAGAGGCTTATGGATTTTCTTGAACCTCTCAAATTACAAGCTTTTGCTTTAATTTTTTCTTTCTAGTATCATTGATTTCTGTTCTGCCTGTGCTATTTGTTTATTACTTTAAATTGATCTTTTTCTAGTTTCTTTTATTTGTTTTAAGTGTATGGGTGTTCTGTCTACATGTATATCTGCTGTGTACACTGTGTACAGCGCCCATGGAGGCCAGAAGAGGTAATCAGATCCCTGGAACTGGAGTAAAGATTGTGAGCCACTGTGTGGGTGCTGGAATTGAACCCAGGACTCTGGAGTCAGTGCTCTTAACTGCTAAGCCTACTCTCCAGTCCCTTGTCTAATTTCTTCAAGTAGCAATATAGGCCGTGTAGACCTTTTTCACCGCTAACATGAGGAAACAGTGCCATAAATTTCCCTGAGCATTGCTTTAGGTATATCACAAAATACAAGACCAACATGCAAAAGCCAATTGTATTTCTATATACCAACAATGAACAAGTATAAACCAAATCAGAAAAACAATACCATTTACAGTACTCCACAAAAATAAATATTTAACAGAAAATGTACAGGATGTATGCTGAGACCACAAAATGCTGAAGACAGAAACCAAGGGTGTAAAGACAAGCTGTTCACAGACTGGAAGAATACTGTAAGTGTGCAAGCTCCCCCCTAATTTGTCTATTATTCAATGAAATGCGAGTCAAAACTGAGAAGTTTTGTATATATAAGCTGATTCTAAAATGTACATGAAAAAGTAAAAGTAATACAAGGCAAAATCAACTCAGAAAGGAAATACAAAGCTGGAAGAATTAGAGCACTGGATTAAGACTTACTACAAGTTCTGGTCCTTGTGGAGTCTTAGCCCATGGGCCCATGCCAATGTGCTTCCCCAACAAAGATGTCAAGGAAACTCTGGAAATGAATCTCTTCATGAAATGTGCTACAATTAGACATCCGTCTATGTTCTCAATACAAACAAAAGGCAGACACCGGTAGTTTAAAAAGTTAACTGGAGATGATCATAAATCCTCATGCACTGTGTCAATCATGGAATAGTTTAGGAAACACGGAAGGAAATCTTTGGATTTCTTAGACATGACCTCAAAAAGACACAACCCATAAAGTAACAAAACAGACCTCACCAAATTACAAACTGTGCTCTGTGAAGTGTTAGAAATGAAAAGACAAGCTGCAGTTTAGACTGGGAATACCACAAAGCACATCGGACAAAGACCACATTCCTACATTTACATCGTAAACTCCACAGTGAAAAAAAAAACACTTCAAATGAAACAAAGGACTTGAACAGACTTGTTACCAATAAAAGATATCCAGGTGGTAAACAAGAATCTGATATGATATTCACCAACAGATATTCGCCATTAAGAAAATGCAAATTAAAACCATGATGAAATATCTCCGTACAGCCATTAGGGTGGCTAAGTAAGAAATACAGACAATCCAAATGCTGGCCAAGACTCGGCAAAATTACTTTCTGTTTATTTTCTAAGCACTGAATAAAATGTGCTGACAAGTGGGTCTGATCTTGCAGTTTTAGACAGTTCTGCCTTCCAGTGTACTCAACTGTTACTAGTGAGAATACATGGAATTAACTGTACTGTGTGCACCATATTTGAATGAACCGTAAATGAACTCTACATGGGAAGAATCTTCTAGACTTGGACTACTGTGTTCACTGTTTCCTCACTGTTTAAAGCACTATTGCATTTGTATTTAGTCTTTATTTGGACCTAAAGCAATTGGCAAAGGTTTCCATGGTCAGCTTCTCAGGCCACACATTTAACTGTCTTAAGAGTGGAGCTGGAGGTAATGGGAAAATACATGGGCTTACTATAGTATCTTCAAGACAACTGTGGTGTGACTGCTGTCTGCCCAAACTCTATGGAAAGAGTATCAGGATCAGGGCCACCCCGCACTGAGCTAAGCACTTCCTTAATGGCTAGTGGTCTTGTGGTGAAATCCTTCTCTGCTTGCAAGCACAGATCCAGGTCATCTTGAAGAGCATTCTTCCTTCCTAATCAGATCCAGCACAAGGACTTTCTCAAGCATAGCAGAGCTGGAGTGGTCAGGCTGAGAGACTAGAGCTAAATAGCAGAGCTATGTCACAGGCAGGTCTTTCCCCGAATGGCAGGCTCCTTTTACAACAGGAAGGATGTTCAACTGCCTTTAATGACAAGCTGATATGCTTCCCAGGTTGTCTGGCATCAGAACCTCTGGGTGGAACACATCTGGCCCAGGTATGCCTGAGTTGCTGCTGCAGGCCAACATTCCATTGAAGCCTAGTCTTCAAATAGCCACAGCAGCTTCAAGGTATATACTTTATTAAACTGCTCACAACACTAGAACTAAAAGTCAACTGAATTGTAACAATCTATTTACAGAGTATGCCTACAGACCAGTCAGTGCTGAACCTGGTTCTTCCCAGCCACCATCAAGCCATCCTCCAACAGGGCTGGGAGGCCCTGACAAGCAGAGGATGCTGACATCCATCTGAACAATGGCATGTCACAAAGAAGGGCACAGCCAACACAGAAACAGACAGACGCACACAGACGCAGTACTGCCAGGAGGGCTGAGGACTGCCTCATGGCTTCTTCAGGCTATAGACCAGGCTGCTGGGGACCCTGGTGCTTTCAGGGGTGGCGAGTTCCAAGCAGCAGAGCTAGTGCGTTTGTGGTAGCGGGCTTTGCTCTTCTTAAGATGTCTTCCAAGTCAGAGGAGAATGGTTCCAAGAGCTCTGGAAGGTTCGGGGGTGGTATACTGGTGGACGATGGCCTGGCTGAGCTGGGAGCCTGAGGAAATCAGAGGCCTGGATCACTGCTGGTCTCTCTGGGAGCTTCCCTGATCCTGTACTACGTACAGAGTCATCCACCCTCTCCACACCTGCATGCCTGCCCTACTCTGTCTGCTCCTCCGGAGGCCTCCTCCTCCTGCCATCCCCTCCAACACCAATTACGCTCTATCTCCACCTTCTAGCAGCCAACCACACAAAGCACACTGGAGGAGGCTTAGGTGATAGCTTATTTCTCCTCATTTTTGTGGGCAGAGACTTGTCAAGGCACATGGACATGCAGATGAATGGCACAGCTAAGTGTGAAGACAAGCCTGCCTCCAACTCTTAAGCTTCTTGCCTGGCTACTCTCACACAACCTCACAGACCTAAGAAAGAATGTGAAGGCTGAAGGAGCAGAGCTGTGGTAGTCACAGCCTGCAAACCAGTGGAGGACCTTCAAGAATGAGGAGGGAACACACACTCAGGGCTTGCTCTGCACTGGGTACTGTTCCTGAAATTACTTCACTCTCAATATCATCTCAGTTGGGTCTAATATTATGCCCTCTCACAGATACAGAAACTAAGTAATCCAACTCAAGTACATCAGGTGGCTTTGCTGGCCACAGCCCCTGCTTGAGTGGTTTAGGAAAGTAAACCACTCAGTTCTAGTTACTACGGGCTCATTTCAACAAGGTCAGAGTCATGAAGTTGTCTTCTGTCCAGTGCTGACCCACTGTGGGTTTAAGGACCTTCTTCTGAGGTCAGCACCTGTGCTAAACCTTCAGTTCATCAGTCTAAAAACACCCTAGCAGATCCTCAAACCCAGGCCAGAGACAGCATTACACCCCTGTATAAATCTGAAACCTCCAGACTCAGGCAAATACTGCTCTAGTACCAATGCCCCTTCTCATGACCTTTCCTAGCTCTTAGATTCCACCCAAATCTGCTACAACCTCAGTTCTATGCTCACCCATGGGTGCTTACATGGGTCCAAGTCTCAAGAGCCCTGCTGGGCCAGACTCTGAGGAGGGACTCAGTCCACATCACAGAGCTACATTCAACAAGAGTAAAGGAATCAATACCTTTCATCCTACATCCTCAGATGAGCCTTCAGGCCAGTACCCATCCTACTCTAGGTGCATGCTCAAGCCAACACAGGCCTCTCAGATCAATGCATAAGCACTTGGCACTAGCACATCAGCTATAATCTGCAGCAGCTAAGCACCACTTCCACATCCCACAAAGGTGAGGAAGGAGGGCAGCCCAAGCACTGGGCTCTGCTCACCTCTGCCAGGAAGGATGGCTTCCGGGGATGAGCTTCATCATCCGTGGAATCATCACTGTTTAGGTCCATCCCATAGTTATCTGTGCTGATCTTGGGGTGGGATTTGGGTCCTTGTGGAGTCATTTGATATGAGGTGCAAACAGAGACTGGAAGAAAGTCAACATGGCCGTTACTCCCTCCTCTGAATTACTGGAGGACACTGACACTCTGGTCATCTCCACCCACTTCTCAGGAGAAGAAAACAGAAAAGCTTTAGGGCACTTTTTCATTTAAATATGCCAGGCAATATAACCACTTTGTATCATGCTAACTTTCTTCCATTCAGCATGTCCTCCCCTTGGAGATACTTCAGACACACATGATTCAACTAGCCCTCTGGTCTTTAACTAACTTCAACATCTTGACTTTGTGGCAGTGACAATGTGTTCTGTAACCAATTTAAAACTCACTCATCAACAGGAACTTGTTAAAGTCAATGTGATTACCTGGGACATAGCCATCAAAAGAAGAAATTTACATGTGTTAAGACAGATGTTATAGGGTAGGTATGGTAGTGTACTTGGAAGCAGAGAGCAAGATCTTGGAGTTCCAGGCAGCTAGAGCTATACAAGCCCTGTCTCAAAAAAAAAAAAAAGTTGTTTTTTTTTTTCAAGTAACATTCTAATTTTATAATATCAAAAACTATGCATTATGGAAATAGCAAAAGAGAAGTTAGGTATAGGCCTACATGCCTGTAATCCTGGAACTGGGAGGTTAGGATTAACATTTATAAAAATTTGTAAAAGGATTACAAATTGAGGCCAGTCTGGTTACAGAGCAGACCTGTCACCAAAAGAAAAGGGGAAAAAGCAGAAAGACTGGTATGACGTGTCCTCTCTTCAGGCTCTAACACAGCTTGAGCTTGTAAGCAAATGGAGAATGGGGGAGGGCCCTCCCAACCCGGGCACAGGCCTCACCTGTACATCCACAGTCAGTTCAGGACTTGCTGGTGCTGCCACCTCCTTGGCTTTCTTCGCCTGCTCTTCTGCAGTCGCAGCTCAGCAGGCGCTGCTCTTCTGAACCCAGCAACAAGGTATGTGTGTCTCCCCTCTCCTCTTGCACAACTGTTACCCATGTGACAAGGCCAGGTTCTCCAGTTCTTCACCTCACAGCTCAGAACAGACCACAGGAAGCCATGCTCCCAGCACCCTACTTCTTTCTTCTTTTCCTCAGTTCCTCTGAAGTCGCTCCTTCTGTAGCCGCAGGGCTTTCTCTCTCTCCTGCATCTCCCTGAGAACACCAAGAATCTGTCAGAGCAGTAGTGGGGCCTAGGCCTGTTGCCATCCGGGAAAGGAAGCCAGGCTTGGTGGGCATGCCTTTAGAGAGTGGACACCAGCTTAGAGCCAACAACAGCTAGACTCTCCAAAAGTAAGTTTCGGAGCTGACTGTGGAGTCTAACACACACAACCCCACTCTTCATGCAAGTGAGGTCTTAAGCTCACCCTTCTCTTTTTCACAATGGAAGAGTAACACTTTCTCCAGCCTGTCACAACCACATGAAACAACAGAGCACTCAGCTCTGCCACAGCGGGAGGGGCTGCTGATGAGCTTGACCTCAACAAGTCATTTAGCTCCTCTCAAACAGGTTTCCTCTGTAAAGCTGATAGTTTCTATGCCTTAAGAGCTTCAAGTAAGGATTAAATAAGAAAACTGCAGAGCATGTAGCTCAGAGCAACCTCAGAGCTACCAACCACAACGCCCTTCACCCCTCAAGTTAATACATCCTCACACCCATCCATTCCAGACTCTTATCTCTGACTCTACCCATAAGACCAGGGATACTTAGGTGTCAATCTACATGTACCCTACACTGCCCTGAGATTCTAGCCCTCTAGCTGAAGTCTCACTTCTCTACTAAGCTGTACCCACCACAAAGATAGTTTCTCAGGAGCTGAGTAGGAGAAGAACAGTTGCTGGTCCTATAGGTCCGCACAATGTGGGCACAATCCTAATAAATGTCAGTGAGGGGAACACCTCACTGGGTTATCACCACCACCAAGGGAAGCACAGGAGTCCAGGCTAAAGATGCTCAATGTCCTATACTGCACTACAAGCATCCCTCCTGCCATGATGCCTGTGGCAGCCCTATGGAGAAGTACTAGTCTGTTCTAAGATTCCCCAACCTACTGGATCCACTGAGAAAGACAACAAAGGAGTTAGCACATCTGGTGGAAGCAGAACCAAACATGGAGTGACCCTGGTTGTTACCCCTTGAATCTCTCCCAGCTAACATATACCCTATTTGGTGGTCCACCAGCTGTAGACATCTGGTTTGGATACCAAGGGAAAGCCCCAACCTTCACGTGAAGATGAGAGCTGCGAGAAGTAACGGCCATGCTGCCTTTCACTCCCCACCAGGACAGTAAATGGCCAGTGGGCGGCCTCACCTCTTGGCCTGAAGACATTCCTGCTCCCTCTTGCGTTCCTGCTCCCTTTGCCGCTCCTGCTCACGCTGCTCTGCCAGTCGCCTGGCCTCAGCTGCCTTGCGCCGCTCCTGCTCCTCCTCCTTCTTCCGCTGGAGCATCTCGTAATGCCGCTGCTCCTCTTCCTCCTGAGATGGCAATGCATTGAAGTGCAGGACACTCAAGCCAGGCTTGGGCCCACAGGGAGAAGCTAGCCAAGGGCTAAGGGGCTGCTCCTGCCCATAGCCCAGGCTCCTAAGGCACTGGTCACCATCATGACATCAGCTAGAACTGAGTCGCCAGACGCCTTGACAAGTGAAGTTTTGTAAAATCACGGCCAGACTGAAAAGGCATCTGGCAAACTACTGCAGCAGAACTAACAAGCAAGAGTGGAGCCTGGAGTTAGCTGTGTACACTGGGCAAGCATCTGACCCAGTGGTCAGGCCCCAGCTGCAAAACAGGACAAGAGCAGCACCCGCACCTCCTGAAGCTGCTGGGTTAACATGCATTAATACTTAAGAAGCATCTATCCCAGCACAAATAAACCATACTGGTTAGTCCTACAACTCCCAATGACGGACATTTGTTCCCTACAGTAGTAAGACTGCCAGTTCCCAGGGAGAGACAGGGCCCTACTCTTCCAAGTATAAGGCTCAAGGATGGATGGTAAGTGCAATCACCTGCAGGACATTCAGCATATACCAGGCATGGCATACTTCACATACATTAGTGAATTTTGCTCTCAACTACAACCGTATCAGCAAGATCGCTGCTACTTGAGCAACCTGCTAAGAAATAGCAGCTGTGCCATGAAGGCCGACACCAGATGCGCATATTTAATCCTCAAACTTTGGCATCTAGAAAAAGTCACCACCACCCAACCCTCAAGTCAGCGAGCAGATTCAGTAGTATCTGCTCTACGGAATGGGTGTGTCCAGCCAGTCCACTTCTTCCCTGTCCCACTTGTAACCGCACCTGTTGGAGCAACCTGAGCCTGCGCGCCTCCTCCTCCTGCTTCCGCGTGCCTCGACCTCCTCCATCTTCTTGGCAGTTGCCTTCTTCTTGGCCTTCTCTGCCAGGCGCTCCTCCTTAGCCTACAGAATCCACTCACATGTGCTCTCTGGAGCAGCCCCTCAGCATGCACAGTGGGACCCAGAGTTCTATGATAGGCACCCCATTCCACTACAAACCCTGCTTGCGCCTAGAGCCTAGGGAAAAGGCACAAAAAGCCATACCTGCCCAAGACTGCCCATTCACAAAGTGCTGCTGGGGAAATTTAGGCCAGGCTTCCAGCATTTAACTTGCCTCAGAAGACTCCAGAGCCCATGTGACAGAAAGCAGGGTATACAGGCCACCCAGTCGATGGCTTGTGGAGGAGTCCAGTCCCACCCTTCAGGCTGCCAAGCCTAAAGTTCTTGGGTTCCAGCAGATACCACCCACCTACAGTCTCGATGCCCATCAGCCCAGGCTCACCTTCTCTGTCTTCTCATCAATCTGAGCAAACTTCTGCTCAATCTGCTTCTTCTTTTCCTCCTTCATCTGCTCCACCCGCTCACGGGCCTGCAGCACCTTGCGGAGGCGCTTTCACGCTTCCTGCGGGCAAAGCAGAGTTAAGGAGAGCCTGCCTAGGCTGGGGCAAGCTGGGCTGGGAGCTGGGACACTTACAGCTTCACCTCCTCCAGCCGCCGCCGCTTGTCCTCCTCCACCTTCTGTCTGCGCAGCTGCTCAGCCTCCTCTTTCCGCCGCAGGTTCTCCAGGCGCTGGCGTTCCTTCTCCTGAAGAGGGCAGGGGCACTGGCGTGTGAGTGAGGACACCCAACCCCACAGGCTGCCTGCAGCGTGCATCAGTTCACAACCAGTGTGGCAGCAGATGCCTCTCAGAAAGAGATGTCCAGTGTACCTGTACCCACCCTAGGCAAGCACAGGCATTCAGGAGGACCTGAATGCCTCCCCAAACCCCAATTTGTAAGTAACACAAAAGCAGCCTCAAATTAGATGTGTATTGATTATAATTTAAATAAACAGCTTGAAAAAAAGACTAAAGACTAAGAATGCAAAGAGAAAGGAAGGCAACTTACAAAGTGTCTGCTAACGTTCTATTTGGGAGGGAAGGATGAAGGAACAGTCATTTATCACTACTATGACTTTCAATACATGCTAGGAATATGCACATGCACCACTCTTAAAAAAAATAAAGTACCATGAAATGTTAACACAGTTGTACAGGCTAGTGAGCTAGATCAAGGATGGTATGTCTTTCCTTTTAGTTTCCAAATTTCTTATGGTATGCCTGTGTTAATAATGTTTACAACAACATTAACAGATAGCTAGCCGTACAGCAGATCAGTGCTGGTGTCACCTCGCAGGCAGACCCGCAAAGTCCCCGGGGACACAGTCACAGCCATACACAACAGCCAGGGTGGGAGGGGCTCCAAACGTTCCCTGGCCAAGGACCAGACCAGTGGTTTCCAGCACCCACAGGCCACCCCTTTCTGGCCTTCCTGGGTACCAAGCATGCAGGTGGTGCATGTGCACAGACATACATACAGATAAAACACCCATACATGTAAAATAAAAAATATACAAACATATTTGTGTATGTGTGTAATCAAAGACATTTGCCAATTTTTTTTTTTTTTTTTTTTTTTTGAACAGGGTTTCTCTATGTAGCTTTGTGCCTTTCCTGGAACTCACTTTGGAGACCAGGCTGGCCTTGAACTCACAAAGATCCACCTGGCTCTGCTCCCAAGTTGCTGGGATTAAAGGCGTGCACCACCGCCCAGCGCCAAATTTTTTTTTTTTTTTTGGTTTTCGAGACAGGGTTTCTCTGTGTAGCTTTGCGCCTTTCCTGGGACTCACTTGGTAGTCCAGGCTGGCCTCGACTCACAGAGATCCACCTGGCTCTGCTTCCCGAGTGCTGGGATTAAAGGCGTGCACCACCACCGCCCAGCGCCAAAATATTTTTAAAAGCCAATTATGTACCTTTTGTGGTAGCATATGACTCAACACAATTCACAAGCATCCCCAAAAATATTCCTAGTGACTAAGAACAGGTGTGCGGCTGCTGAGATCAGAGAACAAAAAACTACCTTCCAAACATGTCCCATACCATGTGCTTGCATATGCATGTACACACACACACACACACACACACACACATAATAATTTTAAAGAAAATCCACACTTTTTATATGTGTGTGCATCTTCAATTCTTTAAACAGATGCCAAGAAGCTAAGAAATAACTGGTCTAGACAGCAACCACCAGGTGCAAGGAACAGGACTGTGGGCTGTGCCCAGGTACCAGTTCTCCAAAGCTCTTGCTCACAGCAAGTGATCTAGCTAGCTCAGCTCAGCTCTGAGGTGTCTGGGAAAAGAACAGCTTCTTTGGTCTTGTTTCCAGATGCCGATGACATCTGGACCCAGTCTCAGTTTAAAGCCACCAGTCCTACCCCATCACATACCCCCATCAGGGCTACTGGTCATGTCTATGATCCAGTAAATCTCAGTGGCTCTGTGGACCAGAGACATGTCTGTTCTTTTCTGACCTCTGGTTCTTTCTGCCCCAGTGCTGGGGATGAGGAAGTAGATGGCCGTGGGAAGCACTTAAATAGCTGTGGCCTGGATAAACACTGCAGGTCACCCCACCTGGGTCCTCCCGTAGCAGGTAAGTTAGGCAGAGGAAAGCTCTACAGTGGGAGGATGCAGAGTCCCAGAACAGTTGGATCCCACCAGCTACCTGATGACTCCAGTGCCCCACATGCACATCTGCCTTCCTAACACTCCCACTTGCGATGTTAGTGCTTCCACAGAGACTGTCAGCTACACAGTGACATGGATATAGTTAAGAACTAGGTGCAGCTCTGTAAAGGGACAGGAAAGGCCTTACTTACAACAAAGCTGCACTGTGGAGAGGAAACAGAAAACACCAAAGTTAATGCTAAGGGATGTCCTAACGGGCAGGCCATGCACTTCTTGGGGCCTTTCACCACAACACACTGCCACCTCATCTCACCCACCCTCTCTCCAACATGAAAGGTGTCTTCACCTGCTCCTCCAAGTCACTCCACCACTGGTCTGTGGACTGATGGCCAGCATTAGGTCTGCTAAGCCAATCCTCCCACTTTCCAGCAAGCAGCTGAGCTTGAGTCACAGGATCCATAACGTCAGCACAGTACCACAGTACTGAGGCAACCCCTGACAGAGGCTTTCACTGGCCTGTGATCAGTGCCAGGTCTCTGTATGCCCAGGCCCACACTACTTTCAGCAAACTAAGAGCCTTCAACCACACTGCCCCAGTTCCAGCAAAGCACAGCCAGGGGACAGGCTCCCTTACCTTAGGGTCCACACGGAGGGGAGTGTTGCGTTTAATGAAGGACTTCATGACACTGCTTCGGGAGGCAAAAGTAGGGTCATGAGCATTTGGTTTTCTGCACTGTGTGCAAGAAGGTCCGGAGGGGCCGTACACCTGCAGACCAGGGCCAGGGTCAGCACAGAGCAGGTAGGGCAGACACCAAGCAAGGGAAGAACCTGCATACCTTGTTGGCCGGACAGGGTGGGGAAGGGGTCTTGTTCTGGGGGGGTGAAGCTCCTCATCCTCTGGCTGCTCCTCGTCTGGTTCACTCTCATTGCCTGCTTGTAGCTGCGTTTCCTCCTGCCCAGGACAGGACACATCATAAAGACGACCTGAGAATCCACCTCACAGTCCTACTACATCCCATAAAGATCTTCCTTTGCAAAAAAAAAAAAAAAAAAAAAAAAAAAAAAAAAAAAAAAAAAAAAAAAAAAAAAATCTGGGCTCAAGCCACAGACAGAAAGCGAATGCAGAGCGGCCTTTTGCTGCCCACTCAGAAAAATGGAGATAGCCAGTGAAAGGTCACAGAGCAGAAGGATGCAGAGGAACATGATCACCCATTCCCAAGCCAGCATCTACAGAATCAAGCTGTTTCCTCTGTATAGTCAGAGAATAGAGTTGGCACCAGCCAAGAAGCAGAATGCCTGGCCATACCTACCCTCCCTACACAATGACCCAGCTTGGTTTAAGGCCTCTGGAAGCCTCAGAGTAGAACTACGTGTATACCCCTTCCAGATGCAAACCTGACACTCTGCGGTGGTTCTCTGTGTCCATCTCTTTGGTCAAGCTGGGGTTCTGTGAAGAGAGCAATTTCAAAGAGGTTGTATAGATGATGCCAGTGGGGTATACATGCCAGTTTTAGGGAAGGAAGGGGTCCAGCAGCAACAGTTACAGCATGAGCAAGGCCCCCTCCTGGCAACCTCAGGGTGGCCAATGGCAGGAACACCAACCTTAGCAGTAATTAGCCTTGAGCCCAGGATACTGGCCCCAAGTCAGGTCCCCCAGCCCTAATACTTGGCAACAAATGGCAGGACAGTAAACCGAAGCCTCAAACTACGTGCCACCCTCTACCCACAAAAATTATGTGCAGAAACCTTATGACAGTAGAGCTGTAAACTACTACTCTTCTAGCCTTCAGTTGGTACTACCATGACAGGAGAGGAAGGTTCCTTTATGGGGGCATACAGGGCACAGCACATCCTATTTCACACCAAGAGGAAGCACCCTTTACTCCCAAGGGTCTTTGAAGCAGTTCTGAGAGCTTTCAGGCTGGCACAACAACTGTCCTTGACCCTTTCATAAAGAGGACACTTTGCTCAAAACCTTACAGCTACCATTTCTTCACACTAGGGAAAGCATCCTCCACAGAGAAACAGGAGCCAGACTCCAGGAGTCTACTAGTAGCCTGGGAAGCCAGGCAAGGGCTCCTAACCAACTCCAAAGTCCATAGTAATCCTGCCCTTTCTGAACTAGAAAAGTTAAAAACAAGCAAGAGCAAGAGGCCAGGTAGACCTTCAGACCCCAGCCTGTAGTTCTTCATGAATCCTTGCAGTGGGCCAAGACCTGACATGGCACCTTCATACCTTCACCTCATTCAGACATTTCTCTCCTCTTCCTAATTATCCAGCAATAATTACTCACGTGACACTCAGCAGCAGCTCCAGCCAAAGATCATGGCCTCTTCAGGTTTAATTTATCTTGGGCCTATCAGACCAGAAAATGAGGCTCTGTATTCCAAGAGTCAGGGCCAAGCCAACTCACCTTGCTGCTCTTCAATAGCTGTTGCCTGGCCAGTGGCCACAGGCTTCGAGGTAGGCGTATTAATCACAATCTCGGTGGCACTGTGACGCTTCGAAGTACAGCCACTGTTTTTGGAGACCTACAGGAAGAACAAGGCTTGAAGAAGCCCACGTGGATCCTGAGGCTCAGGATAGCCGTGGCACATAGCTTTAGACTTGGAGCGTTCAAGACTTATCTGTCTCTGGCCTGTGGCCTTACCTCTGGTCCTCCGCTGCCCCCTCCGGCTCCTCCGCTGCTTCCTCAGGCTCAACCTCCTCAGTGGGCTCCTGCTCCAGGCTGAAAGCAAAGCAAGACACTGTGAGAACTCTAAGACTAAGCTTTTGCTAACTCTTCAAGGTAGAGCCAATATTAAGTGACCAGACCTGAACCACAAACCAACAGTCTAGCCTAGATAGGAAGACTGCAGCCATCATCAGTGGCTTCCTGAGTAGAGAGTGATGTCAGTTTCTGAATCTTGTTTGATATCCTGTCGAGATCTCATTTGGGATGGGAACCTATTCTGGTTTGGATCTTCACTGTCCTCAAAGACCTATGTATTAGAGGCTCTGTTCCCAGTATAGAAGTACTAAAATGCAGTAGAAACTTGGACAGGTGGGACCGAGCTGGAGGGTGCTTATTACGCTTAGCAGTTTTCTCAGTCCCGCTCAGACCTGCAGCCATCAGACCCAAATAAACACACAGTCACTTACATTATTTAAACTGTTTGGCCTAATGGCTCAGGCTTCTTGCTCTCTAGTTCTTATATCTTAAATTAACCCATTTCTATTGATTTATAATTTGCCACATGGCTTGTGGCTTACTGGTACTTTACATCTTGTTTTTCATGGTGGCAGCGGCTGGCAGCATCTCCTGACTCAGCTTTCCACCTCCCAGAATTCTCCTCTCCTTACCTGCTACAGTATACTTCCTGCCTGGTACTGCCAATCAGTGTTTCATTTATCAATCAGAGCAACACATTCACAGCATCCCCAGCACGGGTATGCCTATGAAGATGAGTATGAGGTGGATCACAGCCCTTTGCTCCCTTTCTCCTTTCAAGTCCCAGCCATGAGGTAAATAGCTTTGTTCTACCACACTCCTGTCATGATGTACTGCTCCCCAAAGCAACAGAGCTGACTGACTGGTCATGGGTGGAAGGCTCTACAATTGTGAGATAAGATGAACTATTTTCCTTTGCAAGGTGAGTATCTTAGGCATTGTTCCAGCGATGCAGAGCAAACAAATACTTTACCCAGGTCTGTCTCAATCTAGGGGGACCAGAAAAGTCCATCTTTTTTGAGGCCTACTCACTATTCATCCAGGGGCCAGCTAAGCCAAAGGTATGCCCAGACCCCATTTCCTCATCCAAGCACTGAACCTCTGCCCCAAAGTAAGGAAGGGCTAGCTCAGGATAGCAGAGCATGACCTCTGAGAAGTCAGAGTGTCCTGGCCCCAGTAATGCTAGGTCTAATCCAGCGCAGGAAGCCCCCGTGCCCTAGACTACAACACTCTATCACAACCTCATTTAAATGGTTGTTATGCCTCATTGACAGCCATGGAACTCATGAGCCAGAGCTGACAAGTAATACTGATGGAATGTCGCCTGGAGACCATGTTACTTGCTGCCTGGTTACACAGGGACCAGGCTAAGGGAGCCTGACTGTCGGCAGTGCCATGGAGAACATCCAGGATGAGGAGGGAAGGCTTCCACCTGGTGGTCACCTCAATCCCCAACTCCCAATGTGCCCTGACCACCCTGTGGGAGGCACTGGCATGGAACTTACCCAACTTTCTGAGGCACTTCAACATTCAGGAGCCTCTCCAGGTAACTGTGACCTGAAGGAGAAATGGAAAAAAAATAAAAGATGCCATCGGAAAACCAGTCAAGAACCAGGCCAAGAAGTCCAGGAAGTTCTGACAAGGACATGATCACTGCTCCTTTCATAGACACACGCACAGGCCTGACTGTGCCCCGGGTCTCACCCTCATTCATCCTCACACAACCTCAATGCAGCTATTAGCTTTATGTTGCTTGCCTAGCAGGCACACTCCACCTCTTTACTAGGCTAGGAGCATCGTGGAAAGAGGGATGTCTGCCACAACACTGGGCTCCAACATAAGCAGCTTATTCACTCAACAATACTCATCAAGTGCTTACTATGTATTGGGTTTTGAGCCAGGGGCTGGAGGCTCAACGCAATGGTAGTGAAAACCAACAAGGCCACTGTCTGGTCTTCCTATCAGCATCAGATGATCTTATACAGTGAATTAGGGTACGTGCAACAACCAAGTCAAGGATGCTGAGCCTAGATGAGGAGACCTGAACTGAAGACCAAAGGGGAGGAGGAGGGAGAGGAAGACAGTGGTTTTCAAAGTGTATTCTCCAACTTCTAGAAATACTGGAGACCCTTTTGGGTGATCTACAGTCTTAACTATTTTCACTGCTGTACTAAAGTGTGACTTTTCCTTCTTACTATATTAACATTAGTCCAAACAGCACCAAAGCAACATGAGTCAAGAAGAAAATGCTGAAGTTTAGCACCCATCAAGGTTTCAGCACCGAACTCTATCATCCTATCATACACAGTAAAGCAATGCCCAGTTTCAATAAGGAATGTCCTTGGAGAAGTATTAATTACAGGCATGATGGTTCATATCTTTAATCCAGCACTCAGGATGCTGGACAGAGGGATTGCCACAAGTTCAAAGTCAGCCTGAGCTTTATAGTAATTCTAGACCTATCTAGACTAGAGTGAGATGGTGTCAGTGATCTAGGAAGAAGGAAAAACACTTGCCAAGACACAAATTGAAAAAAGGGCTTTGGGGGGCTTAGAAAAAGGCCAGCTCCTGGGTCAGGAAAGACAGACCAGAGCTAGGGAGACAAGGAACCTAGGTGGTGCCCCGGCCTAAGAAAAACAGGGAAGACAACAAGAAAAACTGGAACAACAAACTGGCAGGGCTCAGGGAGAACTCAGCAGTAACAAGAAGCAGGAATTTTCCCTTCTGGGCTATGGGATCCAGGCTGGGGGCCAGGAGGGAGCAGCAACAATATGACACTGGCAGCTAGAGATGCTTGAGGGTCTATGGCCAGAAGATCTGCTCTCTGTTGTAGGAATTTAAGTCACTGATTGGGGGGCACACATTAGAATGGACAGCTGTTTTCTAGAAGCACCTTGACCTTGAAGAATCCTTGTGGAAAACAGTGATTGTTTTCCGTGATTTGTAGAACTGTTTTGCTGAAGGGGCCATTGCAGCCATCCCACGACTTTGGTCACCTGAGGCTCTCGTGTTATTGTGTATTGCAAACGATATATAATAACGGATTAGAGTCATGGGGCACGTGATGCTCTCCTTCAGTAAAACATGTAAATTAGAGACCTTGGGATGAGGAAATACTTTGTGTAATAATCAATAAATACGCCTTTGTACGGTTGTTCAGGAGTTCAGTCCGTTAGAGAGGCTGGACCTTCCTGCTGCCCACATATGCTTTAAAATTTCATCTTGGAGTGCCGCCTTTTCTTCAACTGACTCATGCTCCACAGTGCACCCTGACCCCCTCCTCTGACCTGCCTCTCTCCTGACTCCAAGCTCTTAACTGCGGGAGGAGAGAGGTAAAGGCCAGAGATCAGAAGACACCCAAGTGAACACATAACTATTCCACAGTACAAAGACTTTTTGGAATGTTAAGCACCCCTGCATGTCAGAACAGGCCCAGTGTCAAAGAAGTGGCCTGGCTACGGACTGAGGAGGAGCTACCCTCCAGTTAAAAAAAAAAAAAAAAAAAAAAACTAGCCATGAAGCTGAATGACAAACTGACCTATACAGCTGGATTTTCTAGAAACCCACAGCAGTGACCCTTGTCCTGTCTGCTACTAATACCGGAAAGCTTCTCCTGGGGAATGCACAGCAGACCAGGAGGACAAGAGGCTTCAGGTCCTCTGTGCACCACCACTAGATTCCAGAGGCTCCCAAACCACCCTTTCCTGCCAGTCTCCTGTTCTGACCTCATTCCTTCCCACTCCCCTACTGCAGGTGTGTCAAAAGCTGCCTTAGGGAGAACCCAAACGACACGACACCTGAGTTACCCACCCAGGTCACCTTAGAGCCTGACATCAGAAAAGCACAGGACACTCTGCCTTGCCCTTTCTCATCCCTTGAGTTTCAGTAACACAGTCCAGGGTTAACTTGGCTAATGAGTTACTGACCATGTTACCATATCCAAGCACTAAGATTAGTTCTCCAACTACATTCAAGGCAAATGTCATTATCATTTCAGACAGGAAACTGAGTTTAAGAGAAGAGGTGATGCCACATTCTAGTCCCTGCCTCTTCCCCACCATCCCTCTATCTCAAGAAGGAAGATGACTGTTGGCTGGGAATAGTCAGGCTTGCTCACAAACAACCCAGAAGCCTATCCATGAGCAGGGAAGGCTGTAGGGAAGAGCAATAGGCAATGCTTATTGAACCTCTGAGTTCAAGGCCAGCCTGGTCTACAGTGCAAGTTCCAGGACTGCCAAGGCTACAGAGAAACCCTGTCTCAAAAAAGAGAGGGAGGTGTCTGTGAGATTCTCCCAGTTCCTCTACCCTTCCCATAGCTCCAGGCTCATCTAGCCCTGTAGACCCACCCAGGACCAATTTCAGGCCTGAAGAAATCTAAGTACCACCTGTGACACCCACCCCACCCAGGCCTCCTGAATCCAAAATGGACAGTGTGCAATCTTATGCTGTACACGGCCCAGATTGTCTCTCCAGGCTGCGGAGCCTAGAGCTGGGCCAGAGAGAACCTTCCAAGGTGTGATGTCTTCACCTGCCTGACAAACCCAGCTCCCTCAGCACCTGCTTTCCTGGATGAAATGCAAGAGGGCTCAAGTCCAGTTTCTGGACTCTACAGCTTGTCTACCTCAGTTTCCTCTTCTATTAAAGGTATAAACCCTGAGGAGCCAAAACCACTGCTGCAGACAGATTTTCTTCCACCAATCTTACAAAAGCCAGGTAGACTTATGTTCCATTTACTGTAAAACTTGGCCTGTCCTCTAATCTGGGTCTTGCAGGAGGCTGATCTAGCAGCCTCCTCTATTTTTAAAGGGTGCCTAAGAACCTCCAGCCACCCGATATTTGCTTTAGTGGCAAGAAGCACCAGGCAGCCCATCACTTACTACTTGATGTCTCCAAATCTTTGTGCAAGCTGTTTCCTTGGCCAAGATAGCTAGTGCTACATTTTCTCCACCTGGGCAGAACACAACTATCCTTTAAAATCTTACCACAAGTCCCACCCACGCAGACAAGCCAACCCTGCCTACTTTCCTCTATGGCTCATAAGATCTATCCTCACCAGAGCAATGGCCCTCTCTCTGGGCTTAGATCTGATCATAATGAAAGCAGTCACCGCGCACCAGCCCACATGCTCTATGTGGCACATCTCCACAGCAGTTTCACCATTTGGAGTTACATACAGGAACAGTGAATTTAAGTCCATCACTCCAAAACAGCAAAAAGGGATATACTGACTCTGGGAAAGGGACCATGGGAATACTGGAGCTAACATTCTAGGCCTATTATCTATGAACGAAGTTGAACTAAATCTGTCACCCAGTAGTGGCAGTCACTAGCTATATGTGGCATTTAAATCTACATTGAAGAAAGTGCAATGACAATTAAAGGTCAGGGCCAGTGAGATGACTCAGAAGTAAAGGCACCCGTTGCTGAGCCTGTCAACCTGAGTTCAATCATCAGAACCAACACAGCGGAAGGAGAGAACTGATTCTACAAGTTGTCCTCACTTACACTTACACACACACACACACACACACACACACACACACACACACATCGGCAAGGTGTGTGCATGTGGACACACTACTATTAAAAGAGAAAACAAACAAACAAACAAACAAACCTTAAAATCAGCTCACTGGTGGTACATACATCCTAACCGTGGGGGCAGAGGCAGGAGGACTTTGAGTCCAAAGCCAGCCTGAGCTACATAGCAGAGCCTATCTCAAAAAACAAGGGCTAGAGGACATTGCCCAGTAGTAGAGAACTTGCCTCGTCAGGGGCATAAAATCAGCTTCTCCATCAGACTAGACACATTTTCAACAGCAGGCATGGCTAGATAGACTCCATGCAGAGTTCACATGAGAAGCACATCACTGAAGGGTCAATGGAAATTTCTCAGAAACAGCCCACCGAGCACCCACTGCCCATCACCCACACTGGCCCCACACTCACAGATGATGCGAGCAGAGGCCTCCGGCTCTTGTCAGCCTTCCTAGCAAGTCTTCTGCTTGACTACGATTAGCATTTTCTTGTTTGGCACCAAACAGTACTTTGTGGCTAGTGGCACTTGGAATCCTGGAAATCAGGCTTCGTCGCACTGACCGAACATTCCAAGAGGGCTCTTGCTGTGGTGGGCAAGATGTTATTTGGTAGGAGAGGAGAAAGCACCCTCTCCTGCCATGGAGAGTCTGGAGAGCCAGGAGAGTCCTGCAGGCCCCGGGAGGCCTGAGCAATCTTGAGCTTGGAAAACAGAACGTCTGCCCCAACCCTCTGTTCTTGGGGCTCTGGGGGTAGCCTTGAGGGAGCTCACGGCGACAGATTCCAGCTTCCAGCTCTGACATCCTTGGGTGTTGATTCCTCTCGATGTCAGGATGCTTGGGAAGCTGGCGGTGTGGCTGGAGCTGGGACTGAAGATGGAGGAAGGCACCTTTGAGCTGGACGAGGTGCAGGTCTGCACTCAGTTGCTCTCTGGCGCTTACTCCACCACAGCTTTCTTGACCACTGTGGGAAGACTCAGCAGTGGGAGAGGAAGCAGCTGATGCACAGAGGCCGCCACCGCTGCAGCTGCAGCCGAGTTATCCGACGCAACACAGGGGAGCATTCTCCAACATAGTAAGCCGCTTCTCACTTGTCTTGCTGCGGAGGCAGCGGTGCCAACTGGCTGCTCCGAGACTTCCTGCGGGATAACCTGTTTGTGGCAGAACAGAAGCTGAGACCTAATAGGGCAGGGGCACCCAAAAATAAATTAGAGTACGTCCATCTCCCTAGTAGCCACCAGCTTCAATGAAGTATGAGCAAAGGGTCTGGAGGCAAACCTGGAGGTTCTAATGTAGACTCTATCATTCTAGCCATGAGACCCCAGTTCTTCCTCTCTGAGCTCAGTCTCCCCAACTGTAAATTGATGACAGTGAGTTCCATTACTCATAGAACTGCCGGGAAGATTAAAGTCAAAGGAACTTCTGTGATCACACTGTGCTAAGCACCTTCTGCAAACTCCACTCACACTCTCGATTCGCAAGCCTGAGGTGACGGCCCTAGGAGGCAGGCACCATTATTCCACTTTGGAAGATAAGAAAACAGAGAGATGGAGATTCATTCCAAGGACATACAGCAGCTGAGGCATGAAACTGATTGGCATAACATACCAGGCTTGCCTGATTAGAATGACCAGCATCTTTACCTGAGTACTGCAGTCACCACCAGTCCTGCAGGGAGTTGTAACAACCCGACAACAGAGGAGCTGGGTGGGAACCACAACCTGGGCCACAACTCTGGTGCCTTCTCCCTCCTCCAAACCTCAACTCAAACTCCATCTCCACCTTTGCCACCAATGTACGAAGTTCACACTGGACTCTGAACTGGATTAAACACTTCATTTTAACCCATGCCATCTCAACTGGGAGGGTCGGCGTGGAGTACTAACTACCACTGCCTTTCAGCTGTTGTTCCTATCAGCCACATCCAGGAGCAACTTCCCAAGTCTCCAGAGACCACCTCTAGTGCAGCCTCCCAGCCTTCCTACCTTTTTTCCTCATGGGATCTCTGTTTTCATCCTGAATGTTAGACACCCGTCTCTTCTTCCGACGGTTCTTCTGAGAGGGAGTTTTGGGCATCAGCTCCGGCTCGTTGCTGAATTCTCTGTTAAGGACAAGGAGGGTGAACTTGAGGCTTCCTGGAACTGCTGAGCGGCCCCTCTCTCACTAGATGACATTCTACACCGCATTCTTGGCAATGACAAGTCAAGCTAGAGAGACCATCACAGGAAGCTCTCCAAAGCTATGTGAAGACACCAGCTGACACTCAGAGCTTCCTCCTGGACATATGGCAGGCAGCAAGTTCCAAGACAAGTTATCCCAGGCCACACACTCAAAGACACGGCTAACTACAGTGAGCCAGGAGAAGGGCTAATTGCCTTTTCCCTGCCGCGGCACTAGGATGGCCCAGCACATGAGGCACTTAGGAAGGAACCTGCAGGCTATTTGTCTGACCTATCAGGAGGACACCAAGCTCCTCACACCACCACCCCAGCATGCCCGTCTTTACTGACAAACATGCGCTCAGCTCCTCCTCATCTCCTTGAGCCACATCAAGTCCTTATTGTCCATGTTGCAGACAAAATCCAGGAGTTCTGGTCACATAGATCCAACAGGTGAATGGGCCTGGGGCTGTGGTCCCCATGGTGGCACTGTCTGGTGAAGGTAGGGACAAAAGCATAAGGATTCAAGGTTAGGAACCAGGACTTTTCCAGGGAAAGTCTACCAGACCAAAAATCAAACAGAATACTCTGTGCTAAACCCGTGCATCTCCCAATACAGAGCTCTTGCATTGCAAAATTCCAAACGCCAACCCAATGGCCTCATCTCATGAAAAGAAGTGAAGTTACATTAACCCCACTCTCTTGACAACACAACACAAACACAACAACACAACACAGAGCATGACTGTCTCTATAGGCCACGCTTTAATTCTGATATAAACTTTACAATGGTCTTTTGCATCAAGGGGAAACACCATCCCCACCCCATACTCTCTCTCTTTACCCAAATACAGAACTGTTTACTTTTCTTGTGGGCTTTCCTCCCACTTCTCATGGATGGGGACTAAGACATGGCCATCCTGTGTTGACCCAGATACAGACCATCAAGACATCAAATCCAGGGCTAGCAGGACAACTCAGCAGATTAAGGCACTTATCACATGCCTGATGACCTGAGTTCAATCCCTGGGACCCACATGGTAGGAGAGAAATAACTCCTACAAGATGCCCTCTGGCCTCTACATAAGCTATGCACATCTGTACGGTTGTGTAATGTCCTCCCAGACTGAACCACTCATCTGCAAGGAAGCTCTTAAAAAGGAAGGTCAACGGTCAGTGGCCATGTCAGAGGAGAGCAGGTGGCAATTGAAGTCCAAGGTGTCAGCCCACCAGGAGAAACTCTCTGATGGGTGAATCTTGTCAGGCAAGGCCGAGACCATGGATCTGGCATGTCTTTTGCTTCTGCTGTGTCTTTACAGGTTTGCTGCTGCCATCTTTCTCTGGTATCTGGCATAGTGAGATTGGGTGTGGGAGATCCCCAGTGCTATAATGTAGTGTGTTTATCTCATGGAATATCTGTTTATACTGGGTATTTTTACCTGTAGATTATTATGAAGATGGTTTACTCCTAAGCTGTACTGTCTAATTGATAATAATGTTAGTTTATACAGAGTTTTGATGAATGAAAACAACTGAGTCCCAGTAGTCCAGCTAGCTTAAATTCTTATAACCTTAATGTTGGGAGATGTGTTCACAGGTTTTGGAGTGCAACACAGCTGAAACAAAACTTTGAAAATAACTGAAACTAAGATGTTTTGTCAAATAGCTTTGAATGAAAAACCCAAGAAGATAATCTAAAGTTTAGAAAGGCACATAGTTGAATGCGGAACTCTTTAAGGTCAGGGACAAGAACAAAGCAGCCATTATTACTAGCTGATGTGCCTTTCTTGTAGGATTGGTTGATGACCAAAGGTGTTTAATTCTTGTACCCATTTTTGCCCTCAATCTCCTGATATAAAAAACTATTAATGAGTGGGTATGTACCTAAAGATTTAAAGTAGAGCTGACTGATTCTTTTTCATATATAAAAGTTTAGGTTTTGTGATTCCTTTAAGATTCCTTATAAGATTACCTTTCAAATAAGTAATAAATTAATTTGCCCTCTCTTTGTAACTGCAAAATGCAGCCTGCCAGTGAAAGACCTGACTAAGAATATCTTGCTTGCCACATTGTTAATCTATAACAAGTTTCTTGGGTATGAATGCACATGGGTTCTTGGAATAATCTGTTTTTCACCTGTATACATAAATGTTTAATCATGTAGGGATATGGAAAACATGCTGTTTTTACTGTTTGTTGTGTATTCATTGTAATCATTAACTTGAAAAACAGAATGTAACCACATTGTAGTTTTTATATTGCCTGAAAGATTTTGCTAGGTATATAGCTGTAAGGGAAAGAACAGAGAGAGTTAGAGAGAGTTAAAATGGGCTAGAAGGAAAAAACATCAAGAATGAGAGTTAGAAGGAATTAGAGGGAAACATCAAGAATAAGAGAAGGAAATCACCAGGAAAATGAAGAATAGAGAATGCAAAGAAGAATAAAGAAAAGTCTGAGGGAACCATCGAGAGTGTGTGAGTGTCTTTTTTCCCTCACCCCCTCAGATAGAAAAGTCTAGTACGTGCAGCTGTGGACTTCCCTTTGAGCCTGAGCTATCTGGAGGCTGGTTCCCCAAAGCAACGATAGTCAACAACTCAAAATAGCTCCAGGAAGTGCCTGGAACTAACCAAATTCACTAGGCCTCTCCTTTCCAGACTAAACAATAAAAGCTGAGAGTTCCTCTCAGATAAGCAGAGCTGAGCTGCAAGAAGCAGAAACCAGCCAAGCTTCCTGGATGAGGTTTAGACTGACTGAGTCACTTGGAAAGGACACTCTAACCTGTTGAGCTGGCTTCAGACTGTGCAGTGTACTGCAGGTTCCAGTTTTTGAGAGCTGCCACCCATGCTGGGGTGGCCTTGGTGATGAGGCTATCTTTGAGTCAGTTCTGCTCCTGTAAATAACCCCAATAAAACTCACTGGTTCACCAAGTTAGACTTTGGTGGTATCCGTCTTTGGTGGTCTGCTGTGGGTTCCCTACCTAGGCTAGATCCTGAGGTGTGGCATGTCCCCAGGTAAAGTTTTGTCACACAACATGCACACATAACAGACACACAAACAAGTAAATAGAGAGTGGAGCTGAGAATGGTGGTGAATGCTAAGACATGAGGGTCCACAGACATGCTCTCCAAAGAAACCCACAAGCCCTCCACTAGTGAAATGCCCTATAAAGAAATGAGAGTGGGGTGAGTGAATAAGCAAAGTGCTGTTTTCAGGAAAACCTGTCTATACATACCAGGCTAGATTTCTGATCTCCTGATCCTTCTGGAACTTAATGCACAATATGCTGCAGCCTGAGTTTCCTTTAAAGATCTTCGGTTTGATTTGTGGGCTACACTACCCTTTGTTCTTCAACACGTTCTTCCTTCTAGGAACTCTATCTCCTGTTTTGTATAGCTTTTTCACTTAGCTCCTAGATCCTCAGGGAGGGCCAGACCTCCAACCAAGCAAGATCACACGCACAGACTCTAGTTATGTGCACAGCAAAGAGTGAGTGATTGTGTGTGCTACTGCTCTCTACCTACTAAGCATTGCTCTCCAAGGGCAAGCTGTTAGTCTGCTCATCAACAAGAAGTGTGTAGCCCTCCAGATATCTGGCACTTGTGGAATGATTTAATCCATCATCAACTAATCCTGAGCTTCCCTTACCATCACCATCACACACAGGGACACTCAGTGAGTAACTCACTAGGCACAGGTTAGGACAGGCCAATACACACCAAAGCCCTAAGCTAACTGCCAAGGCAGTACTAACTAGGGCAAAAACAAAAAAGCATTAACTGTGCAGCCAGTTAGTTAATCATGAGTATTGGCCTTTCATCATTGCACCCTGAGTCTCCCATCCCTCTGCACTAGCCTGGAAAGTCAAGACTTCAGTTCAAGTCAGCAAAGAGAGAGCTGTTCAAGGACACAAAGATTTTCGGAGGAGCTACAGAAAGCAACAAGTGGGTAACTTTACGAAGCATTTGTTCAAACTGCAACTTGAGTGACAGCTTCTCTCACCAAGTCCAAAAACACACTTCTTCCATGGAGAAATGTGCTTTCTAGCAAGCCTCGCTGAAAGTTAGAAGAGGTGGCCACGAGAAAGGAGAAGTGTAACAAGAATCAGACTCTGGGAACTTCACCTTCCTTCAGCCATGAAAGAACCAGAGCACCAAATCCACAAGGGAGAAGGGAGGTCCACTTGCTTTCCATAAATACTCTTCCGTGTCATTCATCAGACTAGCACCTCCACTACATTCTCTTCTAAGGGTGCAGGAAGTGAACGAAGCACCTCTCTCCACACACCTCGATCACTATAGTTGCTCTCTCATTCAGAGTCCTACTTCGGACAGGGACCCTCTCATTTCCTTCTTGCCAATATTCCAGGATACCATGCACAAATAAGTGACAAGAAGTCTAAGTCAAAGTCACCCAGTAAATCGGGAGGCGGAGCTGGATTTAAACAGCTCTTGACCACTAGCTACAGGCCTCCAGGACGCTACCCTACTGGCTTAGAACGGCACAGTCCTGACCCTGGGCCGCAGGAGGCTGGATGGAACTGCGCTGCTGACAAGAGACGACGCTTGTGGGATGACAAAATAAATAAGGCAGGATCGGCTCCGGACCTGGGACAGTTTAAAATGCTGCTCAGCTGGGGTGTGAGAAGCTGAGCAGCCGTTACGGTATGGAGACTCGGATCCGGTCCACAGAGCAGCCTAGGCTGCGCAGTAGGTGTTAGGCCCCGCGTGGGGGAGGGGACAGGTCACTCTCAGATCCCAGGGACCAGATGCACGGGAGTGGAGGTCACCTCCAAGCCCAGCACCATTTGACCCACATCCACAGGAAACAAGGACCAGGGTGAGGAGCCTGGGCAGAGAAGCGGACAAGACCAGATGCCGACCACCACGACCCCGCCACGCCGGCCGCTTGCACTCACTCACCCTGCGGCGCCGCGTCCTGCCCCGAACACTCCCGATTCCAGACCACAGCCTCGGCAGATAAGGCTCCCCACAAAGCCCGACCTCTGGACTCCGGGTCTTCAGGGCTCGCCGCAGCCAGACGACCAACGGGCGGTGAGCGCGGGCGAATTTTCAAACTGTGGTAGCCAATTCCCCCAAGTTTGTCTGGCGGTTACAAAACTCCGAACCAATCGTGTAACAGGTTACACAAGTCCGGTTATCTGTTGGCTGTCAGTGCTGTCAATCTGTAGGACTAAGAGGCGGGAGAAAGAACGTAGACGTTTTTAACACGCCCCAACTTCCGGAAGCCGCGGCTCTCAAAGAATGAGGAAGTGG
This sequence comes from Peromyscus leucopus, assembly GCF_004664715.2. Lineage (NCBI taxonomy): Eukaryota > Metazoa > Chordata > Mammalia > Rodentia > Cricetidae > Peromyscus > Peromyscus leucopus. Next base: position 72,734 of record NW_023505504.1, on the reverse strand, counting down.
TTGCTTGGTCTGAGAAGCGAGTGAAGCTCGGAACCACAAGTCCCAGCGTGCATTGCGAAGACGGGCTTGGTTATGGCCGGACGCCGATTTATGTTCGGGCCAGCCACTTTCGCTGTTCTCAAATCCAGAATTCTGCTTTCGGAATCACAGCTTTGTGACTCTGCTATTTTGGGGAAGTAAAAAGAAAAATAAAAAGAAACGCACTGCAAATCTCACAGAGTGTTTCCTTAGGGCAGCGATTGTCACCCGGAAGTATTTGCTAAATACACTCCAGGTTGGACAGCCACGCCAAGATTCTCTAGCCACATACATCAGTGAAGTATGCGTTGAGGGTTGTCACCACCAGTGAAAGAAAACACTTAAGCCTCAAGATACTTACACCTCCACTTTCTTTTAGAATCATTCTCACTAGCCCAAAAAGGTGGTAGAACTATGAAGGTCCATGACAGATGAAGAAGGGTTTTGTTTTTTGAAAAATTGTTTTTTCCTTTTATTGAAAATAGATTTTTTTCTCACATAATATGATACAGTTTCCCTTCTCTCCACCCTCCAGTCCCACCCTTCCAACCAGAGACATTCCTTTTCTGTCTCTCATTAGAAGGCAAACCGGCTGTCTAGAGAGATGGCTCAGAGGTTAAGAACACTGGCTGCTCTTCCAGAGTCCTGAGTTCAATTCCCAGCAACCACACGGTGCCTAACAACCATCTATAATGAGATCTGGTGCTTTCTTCTGGCCTGTATGCATACATGCAGGCCCGAACACTGTATATATTAATAAATAAATCCTTAAAAAAAAGAAAACAAGCAGGGGTGGTGGGCACACGCTTTAAATCCCAGCACTCGGAGTCAGAGCAAGAGGATCTCTGTGAGTTCGAGGCCAGCCTGGCTACAGAGCAAGATCCAGGACAGGCACCAAAACTACACAGAGAACCTGTGTTGGAAAACAAACAACAAACAAAACAAAACAGGCTTCTAGGAGATAATAATATAATAAAGTAAGACATAATAAAATAATATACAGTAACACAAAACCTAACACATTGGAATTGGACAAGACAAACAGAAATAAGAGAGCCCAAGAGACCACTTGTTCGTACACTCAGGAATCCATAAAATACTAAACTGGAAGCTATAACATGTACACAAAGGAGGGGCCACAGCAGCACATGGCGAGGCTTCTCCTGGCCCAGCCCTACTAGGCCTGAGTTTTAGTTAAGTTTCAGTTCTTGTTTAGGTCTCAGTCTCTGTTTTTGTTTCAGTTTCTGTTTTGGCAGGTGGAGAGATATAGCACACTAGGCTGTTTCAGCAGTTACAGACCAGACAACCAGAACATATTAATGGGGCTGCTGCTCGCGCTGGCCAATCATGTTTAGGGGACCTCTGGTTGGGTATAAAAGGAGCTGGGAGCTTCTCTGAGGGTTGCAGCCATTTTATTGGCTGGCTGACTGACCCCCGCATGCTGGAATAAACAACACTCTTGTTGGTTGCATATATGAGTGGTGGTCTTTGTTTTGTGTGGTGTTCTGGACCCTAACAAAGGACCTGATGCAGATTTGTGCAAGACCTGTGCATGCTGTCTTAGTCTCTGAGTTCATATGAGCTTTGATCATGTTGATTTAGTGAGCTGCGTTTTCTTGGTGTCCTACCTCTCTGGCTCCTCTTCACAGGGTGCCCTGAGCCTGAGGGGAGGGACTTAATGAAGACATCCATTTACAGCTGAGTATTACAAGGTCTCTCCTGCATAATATCGGGCTGTGGGTCTCTGTATTTGTTCTCATTTGCTATAGGAGGAGCTTCTCTAATGATGGCTAAGCAAGGCACTGATCTAAGAGTGTAGGAGAATGTCATTAGGAATCATTTTATTGCTATGTTCTTTACTAGAACAGTAACATTTGACTTAACCCTAGGTCCTGGGCTATCTAGTCACAGATTCTTGGTCACCCAGGCAGTGTCAGGTGTGGGTTCAATCTTGTGGAATGGGCCTTAAGTCAAATCATATATTGGTTGGTTACTCCCACAAGCTTTGTGCCACCATTGCCCTAGCATATCTTGCTTGCAGGACACCACTGTAGATCAAAGTGTTTGTTAATCCACCAAACAAGAGTAAAGATCATTACCCAAATTCTTCTAGTTGAGTTAAGCAAGCTTTGTTTTCTGTCAACAGGGCTATTTCCTAAAGCAGGATTTGAAAGAACAGCATCAAACACATGAGAATGTGGGATTTATATAGCTCAGAACTACAAACTAGGGGGCTTTCCAGAGGATCTTATCAGAGTAGAGGTCAGGAAATAGGGTATTGAACATGTCAAGTTCTAGAAAATCAGGTCAAACCCAAGTTTTACAGAAAACAGGAATGAACTTATTTTGACATTGTAACAAGATGGATTCGAATCTTTGGAAGGAGACAAAAGGGGGAGGGGTTGCTGTGAGATATTTGTACATTGTGTGAAGATATATTGTTGTGGTTGGTTTAATAAGGAGCTTAATTGCAATAGGTAGGCAAGGAGAGCTGGGCATGCAGTACGGAGATGAGGTAATGAGCTATGGAGCAGAATGTAGATTTAAAAATATGGGTTAATTAAGTTATAAGAGCTAGTTGAAGCCGGGTGGTAGTGGTACATTCCTTTAATCCTTTAGTACTTTAATCCCTTTAGTACTTTAATCCCTTTAGTACTTTAATCTTTAGTACTTAGGAGGCAGAGGCTGGTGGATCTAAGTGACTTCGAGGCAGCCTGATCTCAAGCAAGCTCCAGGAAAGCCAGGACTGTTACACAGAGAAACCTGTCCTTAAGAGAGAGAGAGAGAGAAGGAGAGAGGAGAGAGAAGAGAGAGAGAAGAGAGAGAGAGTTGAAAACAAGCCAAAGCCAAAGGCCAAGCTTTCATAATTAATAATAAGTCTCTGTGTCATTATTTGTAGAATGGTGGTCCCAATGAGAAAGTACTACTACAGGGGTCTCTGAGATAAAGGTTTCTCTGTGTATCCTTACCTGTCCTGGAACTTGCTCTGTAGATCAGAACTCAGAGATCTTCCTGCCTTTGTCTCCCAAGTGCTGGGATTAAAGGAGTGCACCACCACCACCAGTTAAGATGCCTCTAATCTTAAGATGGATTCAGGCTGGTCCATCAGTTTGTGGCTATGTTGGTGTTAATGTTTCTTTTGGTTACATCCTGTTAGGATATGCGGGTGAAGGCTCTCACTGGCACCAGCTTCTACTTCTCAACGTCTCCATGTTCAATGAGTTGTGTAGGTGTTGTCTTCAGCAATGGGGCCTTCAGTTTGTGGAGAGCAATGTACAGTCTTGGCAACAGCCTCGGTTGTTTTGGGATTCCTGTGAGACCCCTTTGGCCAACAACTCAATTAGACCTGATCCAATCCTAGTACTAGAAGCTTCATTTGGTGACAAGAGATGGCTGGTTAGGGCTCTGTAGCCCCATTATTTGGTGATTTCATTTAGATTGCCTTCATATATAGATATATTTTAGGAAGCTTCTACTGTGTTAGGTTTCCATACTACCCTCAAATGACCCTCAATTCTCGCTGTCTGTCCCTATATTCCCTCTCTTGTCACCTTCTCTCCTCTTCTTCTCACTTGATGCTCCCATTCCAGCCCCCCATCCATCCAAAACATCTATTATATTTCCCTTTCCTAACAAGATCTATCTGTCCTACCCAGCCCTTATGAATGAGAGTGAGGACATGACGTAAAAGGCCCAGACCTTAAGAGGCCCCAGATCTTAGCACACTGACTCCATGATAAAAGTGCCATTCAGGCTGTAAACTTAGCATGTAGACAGAACCACCTTCCAAAATGAAACAAAGGCCTAATCCATAAAGTCCATAGTTCTGGCAAAGTCTAAATGTACTAACTTTGCTTTTTAGCTTCTGTAGTTCTGCTTCCGGCTAACTGTTCTTGTTAACTGAAGTATGTCAGCCCAGAACATGGTTTTTGTATTTAAAGCTCACCCTGAGAAAGCTCAGTGCTATATGGATCCTGAACAAACGTGTGGTAACTGCCAGCTAATAAAGGCATTCTATTGGCTTAAACCCATGTCCAAGCAGTCTTCTCTGGTGAGAACCAAACAAACAATGACTGTTTCTAGGTATGGTTGAGGAGAAGGGTTTTATTACAGATATGAAGGAGAATTTAGCCAGAGGCATTCGGTTTTCTGGGTTGTTCCTCAACCAAGTTTGCATGGGCTTTGTACTTCAGAAAACTTCCAGACAAAATTCACATAGGAGGAACTGGGAGACCAAAGGTAGCAATCACAAAAGGCAGATTAAGGCTGGGTGCCAACACTCCAGAATCAAACCAGCCGTAACTCTGCAGGAATCCCCCCAGCATATCCCCTTTTTTATATGCAACAATTATTATTTTGGAGATTATGTACCTTTACAGAAAATACAGCCTTTTCTCTATCTTTCTGTTTTACAATCTCCATGTAAGCCAAAACACATTTTTAAACCAATAAGATTACTATTGCTAGCACAAGGGTAACACTGGCTAAAACAAGAAATATATTAAATTGATTCACAGGGTTAAATGAGGCTATAATATCTGCAAGGCTTTCCATAACATCCATTCCTATCATATCAGGTAACTTTTTTGTAAAAGTTTCCTTAATTTCTTGCTGTAGATCATAAATCATTTAGAAGAATTAGGTGACCCATCAAATGCATCTTAACCTTTTCCCAATCATACTTGCTTTCATTAACTTTAACAGTGCAATAAATAGGATGTAACATTCCAATCACATTTTAATTTTATTTGCTCCTTTAGTATTTTTAACAGATCTCCCAACAATGTAACAGCTTGTTTCAAATCAGCTAATTCATTTACTATCTCATTATCTACTTTATTTTGTTCAGTCCAAAGTTCTGTAGACTGCTTATGGCAGTCTCTAATGAACTTAGCAGTTTGAATTTCTTTATGAGGCGACTCTGGCTGTTGCAGCCGTAGCAGCAAATGCAATAATTCCCATAATAACAGCAATAATCAGTCCAACCATTCAATGCGTTCTTCCTAATATTCTTTCAGCGAGCTTCTGTGTCAGGATCATCACAGGTGAGTCTTGTCTTGGCCTTGACAACTTCACCAGTATCCAGATTGCTGGACTTGCTCTAAAAATGTGTAAACTTTTAGAGTTAAGTTTAAAGACACACTAGAATTAACACAGGTATGAAGGGTACAGCATTCACAAGTGATGCTGCAATTATTAGGGTGTCATTGTACAGGCCCCTTTAATAGCAAGTAAGGTAATGGTACACATGCCATAAAAGGATGACTTTGGTTTAGTCTAAAGGACAAAGTATACTTATCATCCTTAATGTTTAACTTCCTTCCCATGCTTTAAGAGGGTGGAAGGCACTTGTTAATTTCCACAAGTTAGTCTGAATTGAATTTCAAATTGTAGGAGACACTTGACATTCCAATTCCATGCCATTGGATAGGTTCATTAACAGAAGAACTAATTTCTACAGTTCCATTCAAACTGTCCGCTTCCATCTTAACTGAGTGAGAATATTTTCCTTGAGGGGAGCTATAAGGGCTCCAATCAATGATTGTCTCCATGGGAGATATTAATTAGCACTCGGGGTTTCTCCTACATTGCTGCCAATGCACTCAGTCAGATTCCTTGTTGGTAACCCTCATTTCACAAAATGGCTAGATTTATGGACCAGTAGCATTAATCTCCTATTCTTTAAAACCAGATGCATGAAGCATATAAAACTTATTATGATAACTTGGGTAGTATTTGTTGGTTTTAAAAAATATGTGCACTGGTTACTGTGCGAAGAAAGGTCAGAGGCACGACAAAAGCCAGTATCAGAGCTTTATTAGGAGGAAGTGGGGGAACAGAAAAGAGCATGCCAGGCCTGGGGCAGAGACACATGAGGAAGAGGGGGGGGAGCAAAAGAGAAGGGAGGAGCCTGTGTCCGGCTTTTTAAGGATTCTCTTGCACATGCACAAGTGGGCTTACAGAGCTATGCACACATGCATTGATTGCATGACACGCTACACACATTTGTGCAATCACACAGTGCACTGATGGCGTAAGACGTAAGACCCCTTGCTTAGCTACTGAACTGTGCATGTGTGGTCATATAGCTGGAGTGGCAGAATCCTAACAGTATTGACTATAGATAGCCACACTTGAAAGGTTATATTTAGACATTGAATTCCATTTTTTATACAAATAGGAATTCTTTGTACTCCCACAGCATAATATTTTTTTTTGACAGGGTTTCTCTGTGTCGCTTTGGAGCCTGTCCTGGAGCTCACTCTGTAGCCAGGCTGCCCTCGAACTCACAGAGATCCACCTCTCATGCACCACAGTGTAATTTTTAATCTCTTTATGCTCCTCCATTGGCTGAGCAGGTCTTCAGTTGCCATAAGGACCAGGTAGCCAAGCAGATTCATTAACCACCACAGTAATATCCATCTCTCCCCAACTTACTGCTAAATTTATTGGAGGATTAGGATAAAGACCCAGTAATTATGATCAGTCCCCATTACCTGCATAGTTACCACCAATAGCATGGCAAGGACAGATTTGTAACACTCAAAGGTTTCTGAGTCAATTATTCAAATTATAGTTTCCCCTTTGTCACACAATTCTTGAGCTGCCCCCTGGTGGGAGGACTAGCAGTGTGCTCCAAAGGCCTTGTGTGTTTCTCCTTTTGCAGAGGCATCTCCACAGCCAAAGCATCCAAGAGCTTCCTCTTGCTCATGCCAGATTTTTATCAATTTTGATGGGATTCACAATTTTTTTAATAACCTGTGGAAACATAAGCATACCCTTAGCCACATCTTAACACTTTTCTTGGGATCCATAAACAAGTTAAAAAATCTTTAAAATATATTGGCTGACCCAATTTAGCAGTTTTGTCCACAATCTAATGTCTCTCAGCAGCTGTTGTCCTATTTCTTGGTGTTTACTTTAAGGCTAGTAAAGCATTATGTTAGTCTATCCTGGGGGTCCTCACATTCCCCTTTTGTTTAACAAGCATCTCCTTTAGAGTATGATTAGATCTTTCAACAATTACTTGTCCTGTAGTATATGGTATCCCTGTAATGTGTTTTATGTTGTAATGCAAAAATTACTTCATTTTACTAGAATATAACCTGGAGCATTGTCAGTTTTAATTTGTATCAGTAAGCCCATTACAGCCATTATTTTTAATAAACTTGTAATTATAGAATCAGCCTTTTTAGAACTTAAGGCGGATGCCCATTGAAATCCAGAGTATGTGGAGCAGTGTGATGAAGCAGCGAGAACGACCCCCGGATGGACCAAACCCGCGCACCGGTGCATCCCTGCGTTCAGCGCCGACGTCCCTGCCGCTGCCATGCCCAAAAGAAACCTGAAGGGATACTAAAGGAGAGAAAGCCAAGATGAAGGACGAGCCACAGAGAAGATCTGCAGGTTGTCTGCTCCAGAGCCAAGCCTAAAAAGGCCCCTGCAAAGAAGGGAGAGAAGGTCCCCAAAGGAAGAAGGGGAAAGCCGATGCCGGGAAGGATGCGAATTATTCTGCAGAGAACGGAGATGCCAAAACAGACCAGGCACAAAAAGCTGAAGGTGCTGGAGATGCAAGTGAAATGTGTGCATTTTTGGTACTGTGTACTTCTGGTGACTGTACAGTTTGAAATACTATTTTTTCTTTTTTTTTTTTTTTAAGATTTATTTATTTATTATGTATACAGCATATATCCCTGCAGGCCAGAAGAGGGCACCAGATCTCATTACAGATGGTTGTGAGCCACCATGTGGTTGCTGGGAATTGAACTCAGGACTATGGAAGAACAGCCAGTGCTCTTAACCTCTGAGCCATCTCTCCAGCCCACAAGGTACTTTTTTTTTTTTTTTTTTTTTTTTTTTGGTTTTTCGAGACAGGTTTCTCTGTGTAGCTTTGCGCCTTTCCTGGATCGTGCTCTGTAGACCAGGCTAGCCTCGAACTCACAAAGATCCACCTGCCTCTGCCTCTGAGTGCTGGGATTAAAGGCGTGCGCCACCACCGCCCGGCTGAAATACTCTTTTTTATCAAGTTTTATAAAAATGCAGAATTTTGTTTTACTTTTTTTTTTTTTTCTTAAGCTATGTTGTTAGCACACAGAACACTTCATTTTTTGGGGGGTGGGGGGGAGGAACATGTGTCACTAACAAAATGTCTCCCAAGCTGAATTGGTGATGGCTGATGTTGGAAAACATCTTTCCCTGCTAATATTGAAAGACTCCTCTTGGCTCTCAGGGGAGACGTCCTGGTGTTGACATATGTGACCACCATGGCCTTGTGTGGGAAACTCTAAATTCATTTCTGTGTCTTCCTCCCCTGGACCATCAACATAGACTTAACTCCTTCAAACCAGAGACCTGTTGGAACCTGACCCCCAAAATTGGTTTTGCCGGTCTATCAGGCAATCTGGACTTTGCAGTGGTATCATGGTGTCCTCAAAAGAGCAGCGGTTCCTTTTATAAAAAGATTGTGGATCTTCAGATTGATAATTCTGCCGTGTGGTTTGGTTTCCTGAAAGTCAGGGTCGGCTTTGTGAAAAGTTGTTAAACAACATCCTCAGTGTGAACTGTCAGCCCTCACCCTAAGCTCTCCCCCGTTTCAAAGCATCGAATGAAGACCCATCGGGTTTTATAGTGGCTTTCTGATTTTGGTAGTCTATACAAGAAGGGAGTTTGGAAGTTCTTGTATACTGTTAATGATTGTCTGCCCATGTCCTGCCTAAAAAGCCATGATTGTTTATGGAAAATAGCTTTAATAAAGCTGGATACAGTTTGGCTTGGAAAAAAGAAAAAAGAAAAGAAATCCAGAGTATGTATCAATAGTATGATGAATATATTTATAATTTCCTAATTCTGCTATATGAAATATATCACTTGTCAAATTTCATTTCTTTGTGAACCTTCAGGATTAGTTCCTGCAGGTAAAGAAACTTGATTATACAAGGAACAAACAGGACAGTTTTTTTATAATTTCCATAGCATGTTGCCAAGCAATGGAAAATTTTTTCTTTAAGCCCCTACTATTAACATGATGTTTCTTATGAAATTCTGAGGCTTCCAACATATTTCCTATCAGTAATTGATCAATTTCTTTCCTTTTGCTAATGGTCCAGGCAACCCAGTATGAGGTTTAATATAGGTAATATAAAGTGGCAAGTCCTTTCTTGGATTGCCTGTTGTAATTGTACAAATAATAAAATTAATTCTGAATTATCAGGAATAAGTTCAGCAGTTTTTGTATGTAAATATAACCTTTTCTGCATATTGAGAATCAGTAATTATATTGAGAGATTCATTAAAGTCTAATAAAACTATTGGAATGGTATATAACTCTGATTTTTGAACTGAGGGCATATGGACTTTGAAGTACTTTACTGATGTTTCCTGCTTTATAACCAGCCATTCCTAATTTATTTGCACCAGTATAAAATGTAAGAGCCCTAGAAATAGGTGGTCTTTTCACCAAGGGGTTTAAAATCTACTCAGTTATTTTTATAAATTGAAATCACTTACTTTTTGGATATTTGTTGTTAATTTCCCCTAAGAAATTACTACAAGCTCTTTGCCAATCATTATTAATCACCAACAATTGTACAATGTCAGCATTAGTATAAGGTACTACAATCTCAGCTGGATCCATTCCTGACAACTGACGAAGTCTTATTCTTCCTTCATGACTAATTTAGAAACTTTTTCTATTTAGGTCTTTAACTTTTTACTCTGTAAGCTAGGAAAATCCATTCCAATATTATTATCTCCCTCTGCATAATGAGTCCAATAGGGGAATGACTAGAAGGTACAATTATTAAAATACATTTAGTTGTGAGATCTAATCAATCCACATAGGTATATTGTTGTTTTTGTTTTATGTTATTTTGTTTTTCAAAACAGGGTTTCTCTGTGTAGCTTTGGAGCATCTTACTCTCTCAGCCTTCCACTTCCCAGAATTCTCTTCTCTGCTTGTCCCACCTATACTTCCTGCCTGGCTACTGGCCAATCAGTGTTTTATTTATTAACCAATCAGAGCAACACATTTAACATACAGAACATCCCACAACAGTCCAGAGCTTGTAATCAATCATCTGGAGCAGTGCAGTCAGCAATTGAATCTTGGAGGTGTCTGTCAGCCAAGTATAAACCTGGTGAGACAATTTTAAACTAGGAACAGAAGTTAAAATTTATGAACTTATTTGGAAGTTTTAGGCCCATAATCTTAGTAATTGGGAAGTACAGAAGTCCCAAGACTAGGAGAGAGAAAAAAATACCATCCATAGAAATAGATAAGTGGGGGAAATTTAAGCTGTACTTATCTAGAGTCCTTCCAACCTCTGTGAAGTGATACAGGTTTTATCACTATTTTAATCCTCTGAGGCCTATATGAATTATCTTACAAAATGACATGGAAGTTTTAGATACATTAGTATTACCAATCTGTACTGAAATCCATATCATAGACAAAGCAGGTGATGGGTATCTGTAAAACAGCAGAAGTGAACACAACTTTGAGTTCTAGCAATAACTACAGATTTGAATTAAAAGCATGTCCATTTTCCTTCTGTTCAGAAAGCCAGCTATGAATTGGACAGAGAATTTTTTATGGCTTGATGAGAAGCACTTTTAAGTTTATATTTAGATGACAACCAAAATAATTCTAAAATGTTGAGCTTGTGACTGAACAATAAGCAGTCATTGTTCTATCAGCTTATCAGAACTCTAATAAATGTTAAATTCTGAACTTTTATATCATAGAAGGGGAGAGCAATCTGATACATTTCTCATTATCTAAATATTTATTTAAATCTTTATAACTTACATTCATGTCTTAAATCATTTTCTGAGATCCTCAAAGCTTATAAGCTTTCATATCCTCAGACCTTTTTTCTTTTTTTTTAGACGCATATTTAAACCTTCATGACTTATTTAAACTTTCATATCTTAGAACATTTTCTTAAAAATGAGCTAACAAGTTGGTTATACCTTGTGAAAGGATCTAGTTGTCTGATGCTGCTAAGATGACAAAGTTATAGCTAGCCTAGCCATCAGTATTATGAGGGATTTGAGAAGGATAAATTTGAGTGCAGACTAAGCAGGTTCTAATTCTATAAATGACAGGGACCAGTCCATACCCAGGTCTCCATTGCATTGGAGGCACAAGTATCAGAACAGCATCAATCTTCTTTGGCCCATCAGGCCCATAAGGGAGAATTTTTCCTGTAGAAGAGGACATGGGGAAGACTGATCTAACTTTGTCTAGGCAAAAGGGGTACAATCAATTCTCCAGTGTCCTGTTGCTTGTCCACAGTCTGGACTGGGTCCTGGTGGCAGGTGTTGCATTGCCTGTGGTCAGCATTGCCATAATCCAGTTGGAGACATTGTGGAGCCCCAAAATCTTCTTTGGAGATCTTGGGTCACTGCTAGAATCTGTGAGTCTGTCTGATATAATAAGCTTTTAGATCAACATTTTAAATGCCATAATTCTGCAGATCTCTGAAGTATGAGAACTGTCCAGGTATATCTGAATAGACAAACTTTGTTTCTAGTTACTTGTTTTAAGCTCAACCCTGAAAACATATACAAGGGACTAAGTAAAGCTTATCCCTGTAATTAATTACATCAGAACTTAGCATGACTACAACTAAAGAACTTGATTATTTATAAGACAGCTGACTATTTACTTGTGTTCACTAACAGTCTACAATAAATAGCCTTAAAAACAATTATTTTGAATTGAAGCTCTTCTAGTATCAAATACTAGTTCAGTAAAGAAAACAAAACAAAATAGCCATATGTTAATGGAAGGGCCCTAAGTTCCTTTTACCAAAGATAAAGAGGGTGACTCCCTTTTTAGCAAGCAGGAACTTTCTCCAAGCCCCTGAGGGAATGGAGCTTTATCTAAATGCCTGACCTTGGAAAGAAACTTTGTAGTTTTATCTCTGTTAAGTATGAGCCTTAAAAACAATTTCTCAATCGAAGCTCCTTTTAGTATCAATAGAAAACATTTATATGACTCAGTTTATCCAAATAGCTTAAGCTTAACAAATTTAGCAAAGAAAAAGAAGCTAGACATACATTCTTAAGCCTGAATAGACCTTGAGTAAGTAGAAACATTCTCCAAGGCCTTGACCTTTCAACATAGTTCCCATGTTACGGTAGCTCCCCATTACAAAATTTTTCCATTGCTATTTCATAACTACAGTTTAACCATTGTTATGAATCTCAATGCAAACATCTGACATACAGAAGGTGGTCCTAGGCTACCCCTTTAAAAAGGTTTTCTTTTTTTAACTCCCAAAGGGTCAAGACTCATGGAGTCAGAAGCTATTCCAAGCCCTTTTGCCTAGGTCATTGTCTTGCTGCAGCACAAGAAATGAACATCTCAGTTTCTGGTGACTATCACCTGGGTGACTCATATTATTACAAAGTTTAGCTGTCAGAGCAAGGTACATTCTTGTGTATAAAAGCATTGAGGTACAGCTTTAATATTTATCAAATACCTTATTTATTAAACACATGTAGCCATCTATTTAAATTCTCTAGAAGCTTGCTGTTGAACATTGGAAAAGACATAAGTACTTACATGTAAATCTCTAAGTTAGCTTTTGTTAACCTGAATAGATTTTTTATAACCTTAGTAAAAGATTATAAAAACCATGTGGCTGCCTACATCATGATGTCATCAGCCAAGATGGAGGAAAGTCACTTGGTTGCTGTTTAAAACATGTTTTTTTAAACAACAATTACTTGCACTCATATGCACAGTTAGATCCAAATTGTATACATACAGTTAAAACTAGCTTACATTCACACATATAGAGTTAAATCCAAGTCACATACATGTCCACATACATACACATGTATATATCTCCAGTTTTAATATAAACATTTTGCAGTGAAGAATCATCAGCTATTTTAAAAGTGAAACCCAGCCAGAATTAACTTTCAAATTCAGTATTTGCAGATATGAGAAATCACAACATAGTTCACATCCCCTCTGGCCTTCTACAACCTTCTATGTACCTTCAGTCCATTTCTTTGAAACCTCAGACATTTATTTCAGACAAATTCCTCTTTTCCTTTCCTTCTTGTTATTATTCCAGTCTCCTGCTTTCTCTCTTATTTCTTTTAACACAGAAACTCTTACCAAAATCTTTCTTGTGGTTCTCCTCAGTAGTTTAGAATACATTGTATAGCTACAATATTTTAAACAAACAGAAATACATGCATATACCATGACAAGAATAACTTTAAATTTGCATCAACACTGTACCAGTGTGAAGAATCTATTGGATCTGAATGATCAAAGCAGCCCTGGCTACAGCATTATACCATAGCCACCGTAGCTTAGCAACCATACGCAGTAACATTCAATTCCGCCCTTGGAGTCAAACCTTGGTCAGGTTTGGCAGGCAGCCCCCAGGGCAGGTCTTGGGAGCCCCACCTGGCTCCCCACAGGCTCCCAGTGCAGGGGCCTGGCCCCAAACCTGTTGTGTCCAGCCCTGCAGTGCTCATGGCCTGCCCCAGCACCCAGCCACTTGATTGTGACCCAAGTCCTTGCCCCAGCTGCCGCTCACCTGACATGTGGCACCACAACAGTGTGCTCCCCTGCCTGGCCCTGCCTGTGCTCCTGGTCAGAGAGCAAGGACACATTTGGGGGGTAGGAGTACTCTTAGTCTGTCCTAGTTCAACCAAAGGGACCCTCTGTCCCTTCTGCTGGCCATCCAGCCCCAAAGGCTGTCCATGTACAATTTCTGTTAGGAGTCACAATGCACACACAAACCCAAGCATAAAACATGCATACTTGTGGGCACATTTCTCACACATTCACATATTCATATAGGCAGGACATTCCAACAGAAAGGCAAACAATTTCCCCAGGGAAAGTGTCAGCTGACCAACTCAAAAATCCTAAAATAAGAGTCTATAATTTTTGTAAGTCAGGAAAAGAACAAAATTACAACCTACAAGGCAACATCTTGGTAGTGAGTTAAGAGTAAGTCCAGAGGAGAAGTTGTCTGTCACAGTCAGAAACACAAATATAGAGAAACAAAGGCACCACAGAAGACCAAGGGCACAAGAGGAAAGCTTGCCTTTTTGTGTCCAAATACCGTCCAGATCTGAGGCTCTCCGTTCTCAATCAAACAGATATGGGGCTCTCCACTCCAACTACTGGGGTCTGGAATGTCTCCCAGTTCCTTGTATCACTGTTGCCTGGTGCATCTGACTTAGGCACATCACAGAAACAGAACTGAACACAGACAGACAGGACAGACAAACACTGAGACATTTACCAGCTTCAGGCTCTATGGGCAGTGGTCCTGGTGGGCTTGGGAGATCCTAGATGAGCCCCCAAATGTTATGCCCAGATCATGGGGACCCCCAAAAGACTACCATGGAGACCAAGTCCCATATATAAAAGCAAAGTGCCTTTATTTTCAAGCTCAGAGCTTGGACTCTCTGGCCAACTCAGCAAGCACAGAGCCCTAAGCCCAAGAAGGGTGGGGTTTTTTATCATAACAGAGGTTGGGGGGGAGGGGATTTCCATAGTTCAAGATCCTGATTGGCTGACATTTGTCTAGGGGTATAAGGAATATTTAGAATGTCAGGTATTTCCCTTAGATGCAGGCCCACTTTGGAATGTCAGATATTTCCCCTTAGATACTGGCGTTCCCTGTGTGGGGTCAGCTTATGGCTTTTCCTGGGTCCAGGTGTTGCCTGCCAGAAGCTGTGTCTGGGCCTTTAAGTCTGTCATGGCAGCTATGTGGTCAAGTTATTTTGGGCCCCCAACAGAAGCAATAGTAATTGAGCAATTCTATTACCAGCTTCTATCTGCATAGTCTTTTTTACATAAGCCATCTATAAAAACATTAAAAACAATCTCTATAGGATTTTAAGAGGTAACTTCAGGCAATATTTATGGAGTATTTTTTATGATATTTTAAAAAAAAGGATCCTTTTTTATAGATTCCAAGGAACATGTTAATGCAATTTGTCAGCTATTAACAGTGTTGATCAAGCAATTTATTGGTATTTTTATTTAGTGGAAAAATAATTTTTGTAGGCTCTTTAGCAGTAAGAAATTATTTTTTATGAGCTTTTACCTTAGTAGTCACATTATCTAATAAGTTAACAGCCCAATCTGTTTCAGGTGTCATATCTTTACAGAATTTAACCAAGAATTTCAGAAAGCAACTTAAAGAACAGAGCTAAATTTTCAGAAATGATAAACAGACAAGAACATACCTGATATATAGTTCTACACAGAAAAACCCTGTGATATGGATTCACAACGTGCCCCCATGGTTGGGCATGGTTGCACATGCCCAGTGGACCTAGTCACTTCTGAATAGCCATTTCTGGGTCAAAATGTCTCATGTGACCAGGACCCCATGGCTTTGCGTGGTTGCGTAAAGCATGCAGTGCAACCATGTGATCTACATGCATGGGATCTACGCGCGCATGCGTGGAATAGCCACATGGGCCTGTGTGCGCAGGCGCCGCCCAGCCTTTTTAAGCTGGTGCCATATTCCCAGCTCTGTCTTTACTTACGTGTCTTTTCCACAGGCCTGTGCACATCTGTCTCTCTCCCTTATCTAAATAAAACTCTTTGCGGGGCAGTGGTGGCGCACGCCTTTAATCCCAGCACTCAGGAGGCAGAGCCAGGCGGATCTCTGTGAGTTTGAGGCCAACCTGGGCTACAGAGTGAATTCCAGAAAAGGCGCAAAGCTACACAGAGAAACCCTGTCTCAAAAAAACAAACAAAAAACTCTTGTTAGTGGATTCTGTAGTGTTTTGTGACATTTCCTCAAGGGTAAGAGCGCTGCAAATAACCAACATCTGGTACCGTGATGAAACGGGCACTTCCAGGTACTCTGCACCTGGAAACCTGAAAACCAGGGACTCTGCTCCATCCGCAACAGACCACTGTCCATTTGCCTGGCCGTACAAATCTTCATGCAACACCACTGCTTCGATTGATGAGCCCCCCCACACACACACTTTTCAGCCAGTGTAAACGGTTTCCTGAATCTGTGAGAATGACCGTTGAGCGTCCGGCATCTCACTGAGTATTCTTAAAACTGGGGGAACCCCCTACCACAGTCTTTATTGGCTATGGTCAGCCCCAATCACAGGCCTAAATTTCTAGCCATCTCCCACATCTGCAGTTTGAGATATTCCTTGCGGGTGGACCACCACTGTCCGGGTGCGTCCTGGGGCTGTGTGAGAGCGGCACGTTTTTC
The DNA here is from genome assembly GCF_004664715.2 of Peromyscus leucopus. Taxonomy (NCBI): domain Eukaryota; kingdom Metazoa; phylum Chordata; class Mammalia; order Rodentia; family Cricetidae; genus Peromyscus; species Peromyscus leucopus. Next base: position 56,484 of record NW_023505504.1, on the reverse strand, counting down.
TGGCTTGACGAAGCGGTTAGACGCTGTTCTGGATTCCCGGGGAACCCTAGCTTCACACGGGGGGGGGGGGGCTGCTTTTCGGCTGACGAGCCATCTGGCAGCCTGTGCCTGGTGAAGATCCATCCTTGGCCTTAGGGATGCCTGGGGGCCTTGGCTCCGGATCACGCGTGTGTGTGTGTGCGTGTGTGTGTGTGTGTGTGTGTGTGTGTGTGTGTGTGTGTGTGTGTGTTTCTGCATCTCTGCTGCAGACATGGGAAACAAGGCTTCCAACCCTGTCAGTCCTGCCTCTCCCTTAGGCTGTCTTCTTGAGGCTTTAAAACCTCTCAGCTTAATGCCTTACTTAAATACGCCTAAGCTTATCTATCTCTGTACTAAGAGATGGCCCAAATATGCTTTAGAAAATAACAATAAAAATGGCCACTGAGTGGCTCCTTAGATCCATATATTTTACGAGAGTTATCTAATTTCTGCCAGCAAACAGGAAAATGGAAAGAGTTGCCCTATGTCATAGCTTTCTTCTTTCTCAGTGCTAAACCGTCTCTTCTGGATTCCTTCTCTCCTTCTCATATGCTCCTAGCTATGCCTAAACCAGAGGATTCTCTGACTCCGGAATCTCTGACTCTAGATCCTGCTAACAAACCTCCACCTATCCGACCTCCAGCTCACACCCCTATTCCTAGGGCGACTGTTCCTTCAGCTCCTCTTCCGGATTCCTCTTCCTCTAAAGCCTATTCTTCCTCGACAGTGGCCGTATCTTCCTCGGCCATTTCCAAGGGCCCTGCCCTGGCTCCAACCTTCTCTCCTCCTGCCACTCGTTCTCAAACTGCTAACTTCGTTCTCAAACTCTTCTCCCTTTGCGAGAGGTGGCCGGTGTGGATGGACTGATCAAGGTCCATGTTCCATTCTCTTTCGCAGAACTCTCTCAGATAGAAAGTAAGCTGGGTTCTTATACTTCTAATTCTGCTTCCTTTACTAAACAGTTTCAATATATAACTCAATCTTATAGTCTCACCTTTTATGATATATATATGATACTTTCTAATAATTTACTTCCTGAGGAGCACAGGCGGATGTGGGAGCAGGCTAGGACTCATGCAGATGAGGTTCACCAGACTAACCCCTCACATCCTCCAGGAGCCGAGGCGGTTCCTGACTGAGAACCACACTGGGACTCTAACACCCAGGGTGGCTCTCTAGCCAGAGATAGGTTTATTACCTGTCTCCTGACAGGCCTCTGTAAGGCTGCCCTAAAACCAGTAAACTATGAAAAACTAAAAATGATAATTCAAGATAAGGACGAAAATCCATCTCACTTCTTGGAGCGCCTCACCAAGGCTCAACTTCAGTTCACTAGCTTAGACTTGGAGAGCCCTGAGGGCAGGCAGCTCCTAATGACCCTCGTTGTCTCACAGAGCTTCCCTGACATTAGGGATAAACTTAAACGTTTAGAGAACAGCCCTCTGACCCCACAGGCAGATGTGCTGGCGATAGCATTTAAGGTGTACCATGAGAGAGATGAGAAGGCCCAAAAAAGGAGCTGCCAGATGCTGGCAAACACTATCCGACCAGCTCCCCGAAAGCCGTTTGGTCCCTGTTTCAAGTGTGGGAATGAAAGCCACAGGGCCCGGGCTTGCACCACCGCCCCACAAAGGGCACAAATAGGCCTTGTCCAAAATGTTGCCCAAAGGGTCACTGGTCAGCTGACTGTCCTAATGTCCCAAGTGACATAGGAACACCAGATGAAGACCACCCTCTGGCTGACTTTCTAGGCTTGGCCTACAGCGCCGGCCACTTCCATCTCACACAGGGAACCTAGGGTAGTAATAAAAGTAAATGGGTGCCCCATCTCGTTCCTTTTGGACACTGGAGCTACCTACTCTGTCCTAAGAGAGTTTCGGGGGACTACCTCTCCTTCTTGTCTCCCTATTGTTGGGGTTGGGGGAAAGCCTTATCTACCTCATCAGACACCACCACTTAATTGTATTTTCAGAGGCATCCCTCTCACACATACATTCTTAGTGGTACCAAGCTACCCTGTACCTTTAATGGGAAGGGATCTTCTAGCTAAGGTAGAAGCATCCATTTCTTTTGCTCCCCACATTCGCCTCACCCCAAACACGCCAGCAGCTCCTCTCCTTCTCCTTCTAGCCACTCACTCTTCTGACTCTAACAATTCTTTTCCCTTGCCAGCCTCTCAGGTAGACCCAAAAGTCTGGGATACCCAGAACCCTTCTATCGCTAGGCACCATCAGCCTATTACTATCCAGCTACAGGACCCTACCAGATATATCACCCAAGCTCAGTACCCTCTCTCACTCCAGAGCCTAACAGGACTTAAGCCTATAATTTCTGACCTTCTCAGGAAAAAGCTGCTCTGCCCAACCTCTTTACCTTTTAACACCCCCATACTTGCAGTTAAAAAGTCTAATGGAACCTACCGCCTGGCTCAAGACCTCCGGCTCATTAACTCTGCAGTGGTCCCCCTCCATCCTGTAGTGCCTAACCCTTATACTCTCCTATCCACTATCCCTTCAGGAACCTCTCACTTCTCAGTTCTAGATCTCAGATGCCTTCTTTTCTATTCCTCTCAGTCCTCAGTCTCAAAATATCTTTGCTTTCACCTGGACTGACCATGACACTCACCGGTCCACACAGCTGACCTGGACTGTTCTGCCACAGGGATTCAGGGACAGTCCACACCTATTTGGTCAGGCTCTGGCCTCTGACCTACTTTCTCTGTCTCTCCCTGGCTCTAAACTAATACAGTATGTAGATGATATTTTACTCTGTATCCCGTCCTTACAGGTTAGCCAAACTAACACCTCTGCTCTCCTAAATTTCTTATCCAGCTGAGGTTACAGGGTATCTCCATCTAAAATTCAGCTGTCCACTCCCCAGGTCACCTATTTGGGTCTAACTATTACTCCAACCCACAAGGCTATTACTGTAGACAGAAAGTGTCTAATCCAGTCTCTTACAGTCCCTTCTACTAAACAGGAGATTCTGCCTTTCCTAGGAATAGCGGGCTTTCTACGGTCCTGGGTTCCATCTTTTTCTCTCCTTGCTCACCCCTTATACGAGGCAGCTCAGGGCTCGCCACATGAGCCCCTCTTCCATCCTGTCACTAAACCTTTCCAGAAGCTCCAACAAGCTCTTCTTCAGGCCCCAGTGCTTCATCTTCCAGACTTAACCCGTCCCTTCTCCCTCTATGTAGCAGAGAAGGATTTGCCCTGGGAACTCTAGGTCATCAGCTGGGACCCTCTTTTGCACCTGTAGCCTACCTGTCAAAGAAGTTAGACCTTATCAGTCAGGGCTAGGCACCTTGCATCTGTGTCTTAGCAGCTGCAGAGCTCCTTATTCGAGAATCAAAAAAGCTAAGCTTTGAGTCACCTATTACTGTCTTCTCTCACCACAATCTGTTCCATCTCTTAGCTTATAAAGGTTTACAAACTTTACCTCCTTCCTGGTTCTTTCTCTCCACGTGGCATTGCTAGAGGATGCCACACTTACTTTCTGGACCTGTCCACCTCTTAATATTTCAAGCCTCCCCCCTCAACCTAATGCTGACTATTCTCCTTCTCATTCCTGCGCTAAAACCTTAAAGGAACTGGTACCTCACCCTTCACATATACAGGAGGGCACATTGCCTCAGGCTACTTATACCTGGTACACAGATGGCAGCTCCTTTTTATATGAAGGGACCCGTAAAGCGGGTTATGCCATAGTGTCACATACCACTAACCAACAGGCTGAACTTATAACTCTCACTCATGCCTTCCAATTGGCACAGGGACAATCTCTAAATGTTTACACAGACTCCAAATATACTTTTCATATCCTCCTGTCCCACGCTGCTATTTGGAGGGAGCGTGGCCTTCTCACAGCAAAAGGGGGATCCATATCTAACTCAGGTCAAATAATGGCCATGCTGGAGGCTTCCCACCTCCCCAAGGCCATAGGAAATGTCCACTGCCAGTCTCATCAGACCAATCACTCTATCATCTCTAAGGGAAACAACCAGGCTGACCAGGCATCCAGGACAGCGGCCCTCCAGGGCCAAGTCTCACCTCACCCACCACAGGGAATCCATACAATACAGCTTACACCCCCACAGGGAACTCCTGACACTAGGCAAGTTCTTTCCTATCTACACCAACTCTTTCACCTTAATCTTGCTCTGTCTCAATTCGTAAAAGCTCACCTGCAGCCCACCTCTGAGGACTTACAGTTCTTAAGAACTATTACTGCCTCTTGTGAGATCTGCCAAAAAACATATCCCAATACCAAGTACAGGAGTCAGCCTTTTCCCACCCACCAGGCTAGAGGTTCCCTTCCAGGGACTGACTGGCAGCTTGATTTTACCCATATGCCCACCATCAGGAAAGTTAAATATCTCCTCATGATGGTGGACTCATTTTCAAATTGGGTGGAGGCATACCCGGTTTCTAATAAGCGGGATCAGACAGTTACAGACCTCCTTCTCTGAGAAATTACTCCTTGGTTTGGGGTTCCTGCTTCTCTTCAGTCTGACAATGGCTCCAAGTTCACCTCTCAGATTTCCCAGACACTAGCTAAAGCTCTTAACATTCCTTGGCATTTTCATATCCCATACCGTCCTCAATCCTCAGGAAAGGTGGAACATACCAACCAGTCTTTAAAAACTATTCTTACTAAGATGTCACAGGAACTTCACCTCGACTGGGTAAGATTGTTGCCTCTAGCTCTCCTCAGGCTCAGGGCTCTTCCTAAAAAGCCTCTTTCAATTTCTCCATTTGAACTAATGTATGGAAGGCCAGTTCTAACACCAGGTCTTCTATCCAACCTTCCAACTGTTCCAGATAGCCTGTTAACCCCCCTCTATCCTATGGAGCTTCACTGACTACTCTTTACCTCAGCTGTGTGACAATCATCGTCCACCTCCAATCCACATCGGGATCAGGTTCTTCTCTTTCCTCCAGGCCAGCGCCCTTTACCCCTTTCCCCTAAGTGGCAGGGACCCTTCAAGGTAATTCTTATGACTCCTACAGCTGCTAAACTTGAGGACTTTCCTCACTGGGTCCACCTGTCTCATCTAAAACCTTTTATCTCACCTCCATCCCAGAAAAATCTCTCTTCATATACAACAAAATGAACAGGGCCTTGTTCTCTCAAGCTCCAGAGGATATCACGATCCACTGCCTTGTCACCAATTCCAGAGGAATAAGGTATCACCCCTTCCTTTCCCAACTAGGGCCACACAGAGCTGGAGGCAAAAGGACCATCAAAAATATCCAGGAGGTAAGAAAAAAATGTAATGTAACAGTCTATCATTGTTAAATACTCAGCAACTGATCACCTGCATTTCCTGAATGCTAAACTAATAAAGAAAACAGGTGCCTTAAATAAAGGTACCTCTAATAAAGCTTGTCTCAGGTAAAAATTAAGAAAGTACTAAAACACCATAATAACCATTAATTCTCTCACAGCCACCTTTTTAACATGTCTCCATCTGGACAGGCCAGATCTACCTCAGATAAAAGTCAACTCCAAAGCCAGGCGGTGGTGGCGCACGCCTTTAATCCAGCACTTGGGAGGCAGAGCCAGGTGGATCTTTGTGAGTTCGAGGCCAGCCTGAGCTACCAAGTGAGTTCCAGGAAAGGCGCAAAAACTACGCAGAGAAACCCTGTCTCAAAAAACCAAAAAAAAAAAAAAAAAAAAAGTCAACTCCAGAAATAAAACAATAATGATTCTTTTTTCTATAAACTTTTTCTATGTCACCAGTATCTTGTCAGACAAAAGATTCCCAGCCACACCACAAAGGATGGACAGCTGCAGAACAAGGGACGACAGAACTTCATTCCAGGACTCCCACCATCATCCCAGGACTTCAGAAGCTACCCTCCCCATTTCCCCAAGAGCCAACTGATGCCACCATTCAGCTGGAAGCAGTCTTTGAGAGAAACGACTCCCATACCCACTCATCCGCCATTTTTTTTCTTAAAAAAAAAAAAACAAGAGTCCAGGATGATATGGATTCACAACATGCCCCATGGTTGGGCATGGTTGCACATGCCCAGCAGACCTAGTCACTTCCGCCTAGCCAGTTCTGGTCAAAATGTCTCGCATGACCAGGACCCTGTGGCTTTGCATAGTTGCGTAAAGCACGCAGTGCAACCATGTGATCTACGTGCATTCGTGGAATAGCCACATGGGCCTATGTGCGCAGGCGCCGCCCCAGCCTTTATAAGCTGGCGCCATGATTCCCGGCTCCATCTTTACTCACGTGTCTTTCCACAGGCCTGTGCACCTCAATCTCTTTACCTTATCTTAATAAAACTCTTGTTAGTGGATTTTGTCATGTTTCATGACGTTTCCTCACAGGGTAAGAGCACTACAAATAACCAACACTAATATCTCTGGAAATTCAAACAGCATTGACTTTAAGCCCTGAGTGTAATTGTTTTTTATTAGAAGTTGAGCTTGTTAAAAATTTTTTCTTTCTCCCATGAAGAGACCATTGATGAGTCATTCCACTATTAAGGTAAAATTTTTTTAAAAAATTTCCCTTGAAGAGATCTTTAATATTGAATTATTCCTGCTCTGAGGAAAAAGCAAGAAACATTTAAGCAAACAGTCAACAAGAAAATTCTAAGCTCTGGGCCTGGTGTGCTTGCTCAGGCTGCAGCAGTGAGGCTACCCACTATCATTCTTTGTAATTCAGATGCCCCGGCTCTGTGCTGACAGGCAGAGAGAGCCCTGAGATTCAGCTATCCTCAGTTTCTTATACTGGAAAGAGCCTTTCTTTCTTCCTCTATTTTTACTGGAAAGAGGCTTTTTTTTCTTCCTCTATTTTTACTGGAAGAGGCTTTTTTTCTTCCTCTATTTTTACTGGGAAGAGGCTTTTTTCTTCCTCTATTTTTACTGGAAAGAGGCTTTTTTTCTTTCCTTTATTTTTTGTTTATGTGGCCTGTTAATTTTTAGGCCTTGGTTCAATATTTTCCCTCTTTACCAGGATAATCCTTTTTCCCGATTAAGCATATCTCCCTTTTCTATCTGGAAATTTCCTTTTATTTCCTTTCCTTACCTCTTCTCTATTGGAAGATTTCCTTTTTTTATTGTCTTTCTTCCCTTTTCTCTGCTGAGAAGGGCCTATTTATTTATTTATCTATTCATTCATTCTTTGTCTCAGGAGCCAGTCTATCTCCATCTTTAAAAATTGTGCATTTACTGCTTTTTCTTTTAGCAATCATTTTAACAACTGTACTTTTTGTTGCTTCTGAGATGGGAGTTTAAATTCCCAGGACTCTGCCAATCCTGGTGTTCTCTTACCCTGAAAGTGAACTTTCCTCCAGTCCTTAAGAATGTCTAGATCTTCGGTCTTTCTTCAAGACAGATATTGATGCACCAAAATGTTGTATAACTGGTGTGGGTTCACGCAGGTCTGTAGAATCTGTAGAATCTACACAGAGGCAATTTAAGGATGAAATTAGCCTTTCCAGCTGCAGGGGTATCAGCCTTTCAGGACTGATCCTTTTGCTTAGCAACGGTTTTTTGTTTTTTTTTTTTTTTTTTTTTTTTTTTAATTTTTCTTCAAGTGCACCTTTAGCAAGTTAATTTCTATATTCCAAAACCTCTTATCTAAGCTCCCCAAAGGGACAATGCCAAATTTAAATTCTCAGTTAAGGAATACGTTTGGTTTTCTGGGTTGTTCCTCAACCAAGTTTGCATAGGCTCTGTACCTTCAGAAAACTTCCAGACAAGATTCACATAGGAGGAACTGGGAGACCAAAGGTAGCAATCACAAAAGGCAGATTAAGGCTAGGTGCCAACACTCCAGAATCAAGCCAGCTATAACTCTGCTGGAATTCCCACAACATTTTTCTTCTCTCTCTCTCTCTCTCTCTCTCTCTCTCTCTCTCTCTCTCTCTCTCTCTCTCTCTCTCTTCAGAACTTTTACCATAAAGGGGTGTTAGATTTTGTCAAAGGCCTTTTTTGTATCTAATGAGAGGATCATGTAGTGGTTTTTGTCTTTCAGTTTGTTTATATGGTAGATGAACTTTTTGACATGTTCTTAGATTCAGTTTTCAAGTATTTTATTGAGTTTTTTTTTTTATCTATGTTCATAGAGGAAATTGGTTTGTAATTTTCTTTCTTTGTTGGGTCTTTATGTGGTTTAGGTATTGGAGTAACTGTAGCCTCATAAAACAAATGGGGAAGTGTTTCTTCTATTTCTATTTTGTGGAGTAATTTGAAGAGTATTGGCATTAACTCTTCTTTTAAAGCCTGGTAGAGTCTGAGTTCAAGGCTAGCCAGGTCTACAGAGCTAGTTTCAGGACAACCAGGGCTACACAGAGAACGCTGTCTCAAAAAACAAAAACAAAAAAAAAAAAAAAAAAAAAACCAAAAAAACAAAAACAAACAAAACAAGGGAAAAAAGGTCTGTTAGAATTCTGGCCCTGGGCATTTTTTTAGGGGTTACAGGCCTATTTAAATTGCTTATCTGAGCTCGATATAACTTTGGTAAGTGGTACATATTGAGAAAATTATTCATTTCTTTTAGATTTTTCCAATTTGGTGGAGTACATGCTTTTAAATTATGTCCTTATGATTCTCTGTATTTCCTTGGTGTCTGTTGTTATCTCTCCCTTCTCATTTCTGATTTTGTTAATTAGATATTCTCTCTCTGCCTTTTAGTTAATTTAGTTCACTTATGGTTTGTCAATCTTACTGATTTTCTCTAAGAATCAACTCTTTGTTTCATTGGTTCTTTGCATTGTTTTGTTTGTTTGTTTCTATTTTATTGATTTCAGCTCTGAGTGTGATTATGTCTTGTTGCCTACTCCTTTTGGGTGTGATTTCTTCTTTTTGCTCTAGAGCTTTCAGGTGTACTGTTAGGTTACTAATGTGAGATCTCTCCACTTGCGTTATGTAGGTATTTAGTTGCCTCTTAGAACAGCCTTCATGTGTTCCGCAAATTTGAGTATGTTCTGTATTCGTTTTCATTCTATTCTAGAAAGTCTTTAATTTCTTTCTTAATTTCTGTCATGACCCATTTCTTTCATTCAGTAGAGAGTTGTTCAGTTTCCATGAGATCGTAAGCTTTCTGCTATTTCTGTTGTTGTTGTTGTTGTTGTTGTTGTTGACATCCAGCTTCAATCTGTGATGGTCAGCTGGAATGTGGGTGTTATTTCAATTTTCTTGTATCTGTTGACACTTGCTTTGTGTCTGAGTATGTGGTCAGTTTTGGAGAACATTCCATGAGATGCTGAGAAAAAAGGTACATTCTTTGTGTTTGGTAAAATGTTCTGTAAATATCTGTTAATTTCATTTGGTTCATAACATCAGTTAGCCCCAGCATCTCTCTGTTCAGTTTTTGTCTGGATGACCTATCCATTGGTGAGAGTGGAGTATTAAAGTCTCTCACTATCTGTGTGTGAGGGTCAATTTATGTGATTTGAGCTATAGAAGTCTTTTTACAAACTTGGGTGCCCTTGTGTTTGGTGCATAGATGTTAAGAATTGCAATGTCCTCTTGGTGATTTTTCTTTGATGAGTATGTAGTATCTATCTCTTCTGATTAATTTTGGTTTGAAGTGTATTTTGTCAGATATTAAAATGGCTATACCAGCTTGTTTCTTAGGTCCATTTGCTTGGATATCCTTTTTCTATCCTTTTGCCCTGATGTGATATCATCCTTGAAGGTGTGTTTCTCAGATGCAGCAGAAGGGTGGATGCTGTTTTTGCATCCCTTCTGTTAGTCTGTGTCTTTTTATTGGGGAATTGAGACCACTGATATTGAGAAGATATCAATGAACAGTATTTTTGATTCCTGTTATTTTTGGGGGGGTGTATTTCCCCCTCTTTGGATTTGCTGGTCTTGGAATATTTATTCCCTATGTTTTATTGGGGTGTGGTTAACCTCTTCAGTTTGGAATTTCCTTCTAGTGCCTTCTGTAGGACTGGATTTGTGGATAGATATTGTTTCAATTTGATTTTTATCATGGAATATCTTATTTTTCTCATTCTACTGTGATTGGAAGTTTTGCTGAGTATACTAGTCTGGACTGGCGTTTTGTAGTCTCTTAGAGTCTTAACAGAACATCTGTCCATGCCCTCCTGCTTTTAGAATCTCCATAGAGAAGTCAGTGTAATCGATCTGCCTTTTTATGATAACTTTATCTTTTCCCCTTGCAGTTTGTTAAAAATATCCTTTCTTTGTTCTGTACATTTGGTGTTTTGATTATTGTATGCCAAGAGGACTTTCTTTTTTGGTCCAGTCTATTTGGTGTTCTGGATGCTTCTTGAACTTGGTAGGCATTTCCTTCTTTAGGTTAGGGAAATTTTCTTCTATAATTTTGTTGAAAGTATTTTCTGGACTGGAAGATGACTCAGAGGTTAGGAACACTGGTTGCTCTTCCAGAGGTCCCGAGTTCAATTTTCCAGCAACCACTTGGTGGCTCACAACAATTTATAATGAGATCTGGTGCCCTCTTCTGACCTATAGGCATATGTGCAGGCAGAACATTATATTAACATAATAAATAAAATAATTTTAAAAAAATCTCCTGTTTAAAAAAAAAGAAAGAAAGGAATATTTTCTGTGGCTTTGTCTTAGTCAGTGTTCAATTGCTATGAACAGCACCCATGACCACAGCAACTCTTATAAAGGAAAGGCTGGCTTACAGTTGCAGAGGTTTTAATCCATTGTCATCATGGTGGGGAGCATGGCAACATGTAGGCAGACATGATTGCTGGAGGAGCGAAGAGTTTCCTGCAGATAGCAGGAAAAGAAAGAGAGTCACTTGGGGCCCTTGAAACCTCAAAGCCCACCCCCAGTAACACATTTCCCCCAACAAAGCCACACCTCCTAATCCTTTCAAATAGTGCCACTCTCTGGTGACAGGCATTCAAACCTATGAGCCTATGGAGGTCATTTTTGTTGTTGTTTTTTGTTTTTTGAGACAGGGTATCTCTGTGTAGCCTTGGCTATCCTGGATTTGCATTATAGACCAGGCTGGCCTCAAACTTCACAGAGATCTGTCTGCCTCTACCTCCTGAGTGCTTGGGATTAAAGGTACAGGCCACCACTGCCTGACATTTGGAGGCCATTCTTATTCAAACCACCACAGCCTTCTACCTCAGCTCCTTCTCCTTCCTCTGTTACTATTGTTCTTAGATTTGACCTTTTCATAGTGCAGATTTCCTAGCTATTTTGTGCCTGGATTTTTTTAGATTTAACATTTTCTTTGACCTAGGTTCCATTTTTCCTATCATAGCTTCAATGCGTGAGATTTTCTCTTCATCTCTTGCATTCTGTTGGTGAGGCTCGCCTCTGAGCTTCCCTGTTCCAGTTCCTACATTTTTTCATTTCCACATTTCTCTCAGTTTGGTTTTCTCTTTCTTTTCTTTTCTTTTCTTTTCTTTTCTTTTCTTTTCTTTTCTTTCTTCTTCTCTTCTCTTCTCTTTTCTTTTCTTCTTTCTTTTCTTTCGGGTGTTTTTTTCAAAATAGGTTTTTCTCTTCATAGCCCTGGCTGTCCTGGAACTCATTCTGTAGATCAGGCTGGCCCTGAACTAATAGAGATTGCTGACTCTGTCTCCTGAGTGCTGGGATTAAAGGTGTGCACAACCACTGTCCAGCTCAGTTTGGGTTTTGTTTATTGATTCTTATTTTCACTTTCAGCCTTCATTTCCTTCCACTTTTTTTTTTTTGTGTGTTTTCATAGATTTCTTTAAAAGACTTTGTTCATTTCTGTAGCTGAAGTTCCTCTGGTCCAACCTGCCCCCCCCCCCAGCGTCCCACAGCACTTATAAATAATCACTCAGAGGATTAATACTAACTGCGAATTATATGGCCTATGGCTCAGGCTTCTTACTAGCTAGCTCTTACAACTTAACTCATAACTATTAATCGACACTTGTTCGTGGCTTTACCTGTGTCCATTGCATGTTGCTTCTTTGGACAGTGGTTGGCGTCTCCGCTTACCCTCCTTTCTCTTTTCACCATCTCTCTTGGATTTTCCTGCCTGGCTCCATCCTGCCTGCCATAGCCAATGCAGATTTATTTATTACCTAGTGGAGTAACACATATTCACAGCATACAGAAAGACATCCCCAGCACATTTCCTCCATTGTATTCATAAAGGCGATTTCCAGGTCTTGTCTGGTGCTTCAGTTGTGCTACAATACTCAGGGCCAGCTGTGGTAGGGTTTGCTGCTCTAGAGAAGACATGTTGTCCTAGGTGATGTTGATTGTGTCTTTATGCTGGCATCTAGGCATCTGGGTTTGGGAAGACTGTAATTCTAGGTGCTGATATCTGGTCTTGTCTTTGTTGGGTGGATGTTTTTTGTTCCTTGGTTTCTGTTGATCTGTCTGGTTCTTGGGAGAGTGTGGTGGCTCTGTGTTGCCTGGTAGGAAAATTCTTCTGGATCCTGACAGTTGTAGTCACTGGGGATTCCAGGTAGAATGTGTTTCTAGGTATTGAGAGCTGACACTTAGGAATGGCTAGGAGGGGAGTGCTAAGGGAATCCACAGGAAGGAGTAAAGTGTGGTGTCCTACCAGGATCTGCTTAGGCCCTGGGAACGGGGGCAGAGTGAGGAGAGGTGATCTGCTGCAGAGCTGGGAATGAGACTGGGGGACTAGACTTGGAGGAACAGAGGAAAAGATGAAATCTGCAGTTAGCCTACTGGCTTCCTGGCTGGAGTTTATTTATTTATTTTAATTGAAGAATCTCTACAGTGTAGGCTGCCCTGGAACTAGAGAATTTTTATGTTGCAGCCTTGGTTCTAGAATGAAACATCCAACCTCAAAAGTTGTTTATAATGGAATAATATGTAGCTTATAGAAAAGGAAATTCTATCATTCTATATACATTGACAACTTGAGGACATTTTGCTAATGTAACTAAGTCATTAAAAGACAAATGTCTATATGACTCTTATATGAGGTCTCAAAAGTAACTAATTCACAAGCAGAGTGATGATTCTATCTGGGCCATGGGCTCCTTTCTATGTGTTATGTTCTCACAGCAAGCCATTAGGTTGCATCTCTATTTTGTGTGATGAGTAAAGAGGATAAGTATGTATCAGGGTACCACAGTAAATCAACTCTATTTTTAAATTGGGAAGTGTATAGGAAATATAACCCCAACTATGCTAAATTAGTCTGATGATTATTTCTAACTTAAGGGAACCATGGATGCATAAAAGAGGCCTTCTCTGAATAATATCTTCTGATAAAAACATCATCCAGCCAGGCAATGGTGGCTCACATCTTTAATCCTAGCACTCAGGAGGCAGCCTGGTCTACAGAGCAAATTCCAGAACCCTGTCTCAAAAACAAGACAAAACCCAAAACAAACAAACAACCAACAACAAAACCAGCCTCCAGATCCAACCCAGAGGCATCATGAACTCCTCTCTCTGTCAATGTGGTGGTATTGTGTTCTCCAAACTATTGTGTACCTTAATAAACTTATCTGGGGTCAGGAACAGAAAAGCACTAGTTAGGCAGTGATAGCACACGCCTTTAATCCTAGCATTCCAGAGATAGAAATCCCTCTGGATCTCTGTGAGTTCAAGGCCACATTGGAAACAGCCAGGCATGGTGACTCACGCCTTTAATCCCAGGAAGCCAGCCTTTAATCCAGAGAGAGTGGTGGTATAAAGCAGAAAGATATATAAGGCGTGAGGACGAGAAACTAGAAGCATTTGGCTGGTTAAGCATTTGGCTGGTTAAGCTTTCAGACTTTGGAGCAACACAGTTCAGCTGAGATTCATTCTGGATAGGACACAGAAGCATTCCAGTCTGAGGAAACAAGACCAGCTGAGGAAATGGCAAGGTGAGATAGCTATGGCTTGTTCTGTCTCTCTGATCTACCAGCATTGACCCAATAACTGGCCTGGGTTTGATTTTATTAATAAGAACTTTGAAGATTCATGCTACACTCTGTCTCTCTCTACTTCTCTCTCTCTCCCCCCATCCATTAACATGCCATAGGAAGAGACAAGAGTCCCAACTTGTTTCCATAATTTGTACTCCCTAGGTTACATGCACAAATACATACACATATGTGCATATATGCTCCCCCTTTTAATTTATTTTTTTCAGTGTGTGTGTGTAAGTGCCCACAGAAGCCAGAGGATGGCATCAGATCCCCTAGAGCTGGAGTTACAGGCAGCTGTGAGCCACCAGAGATGGGTGCTGAGAACTGAACTCAAGTCCTCTGAAAAGGCAGTAAGCACCCTAACCACTGAAGTCTCCTTCCTTTCCTCTCTCTTATCAAAAGGATGTGGCCAGGCAGTGGTGGCACACGCCTTTAATTCCAGCACTCAGGAGGCAGAGGCGAGTGGATCTCTGTGAGTTCGAGGCCAGCCTGGGATACAGAGCGAGTTCCAGGACAGGCTCCAAAGCTACACAGAGAAACCCTGTCTCGAAAAACAAAACAAAACAAACAAACAAAAAAGGATGTGTAAGTCTTTAAGTCACACTCGATTTGGGGGTATTCTGTTTTCTCTCTCATAAGATGCCCTCATGCAGTAATGATAGTAAGATAATAATATCAGTAACAATAGATGTTACATAAGATTTAGATTCTCAGCTAGCAAACCTGCAAAATTCAGGAAAGGGAAGGTCCCTCTATTCCCATGTTAGATATTAAAGGTGGACTTCTGACATTTAGAACTCTAGCTCCGCATGAAGTGGGAGTGGAGGTTCACACCTATAATGCTAGTTCTCAGGATGTGGAGGCAGGAGGACCAGGGATTCAAAGCCAGCCTCTACTATGAAGTGAGTTTGAGGCCAGCCCTGTCTCAAAAACAAACAAACAACAACAACAAACCACAAAAGGGCTGGGAATACAGCTTAGTGGTAGAATGATTGCCTAGCACCTATGAGTTTCAATTTCCAGCTCATGCGCATGAGGAAAAGTGGGGGGAGGAGAGGAGAATGTATGTGTACATGTGCTCAAGCTCATTTTCTGCCCTTTATACAGTCTGGGACTCAAACCCAGAGAATAGTGCTTCCTGCTTATAGACTGAGTCTTCTCACATCAGTTAATATCATCAAGGACAGTCTCTGGACAGACGTTCCCACAACCGACCCAATCTAGACGATCCCACAGTAAAGACTCCATTCCCAGGCAATTCTAGATTGTTGATAAATTGACGTTAAGAGCCAAACATCAGAGCTCTATTGGTGGGCTGGAGAGATGGCTCAGGAATTAAGAGCATTTCCTGCTCTTGCGAAGGACCCAGGTCTGTTCCCAGAGCCCATGTTGGCAGCTCATAATCACTTGTAAACCCAGCTTCAGGGGATCCAGTGCCCTCTTCTGGACTCCACAGGCACCTGCACTTACAATGTACAATTTAAAAATTAAAATAAATCTTTCTTTTAAAGACCCTCTTGCTGAAGATGCCACATATTTTTGGCCACAGAGAAATGAGGCTGGTACTGAGCTGGAGGCTTCCTCCTCCCTGGTGGCTAGCTTCCATAGCTCCAGAGGTGCTGTGCAGAATGCTGGGAAGAGGTGAGAAGTTTACCCAGCTATCAACTCTGGCAAAGCAATAGACCAGACTGGCCCATTGGTGCCATAGCAGCCTGGATGTTCTAGGTAACCAAATGCTTTCTGATTGGGTTGGAGAGCTGCTTCACAGGAGGGACCTTGTACCTAGTGCTAGAAACCTAGCTGAGACCCCTGGCTGGGGAGGCCCTGGGAGAGAACTGCTTACTATTAGTCTGCTAAGTGAGCGTAGGGTTAAACTGTCCCCAAAATACTTATCTTTATACTCACAGATTAGTAGAGCTTTCAGCCCTCATCAGAGAAGCTTATTTTTTCAGTGGACCGCAGTTAATAAAGCAATCATAACTGGCTAAAGTGCAGAAACTAGGTGTCGGTGTGATACGTGGCCCTAAGCAGGACGTATGTATCACAGTCCTCATCACTAGAGCTCGGGAACACTGTGGAAGAGGGCATGGTAAACGCCAGAGGTTTGGGGGTAGGGGGACTGCTGTGAAACAATATCTTCTGGACATGACAGGGGACACGCGCACACACACACACACACACACACACACACACACACACACACACCCTACAAACCAATATCCCTCATGAGCACAGATGCAAAAATCCTCAGTCACTACTAAACAAACTGAATCCAAGAACAAATCAAACAAACAGACTTGCACTCTCATATGACATTGGGATTTGACACAAGGAGGCAAGATGGCCTCTCAATATATGTGTATGCATTAATTATAGTGTCTTGAGGGTTTTATTGCTGTCGAAGAGAGGCACCATGACCAAGGCAATGCTTTTATAAAGAAAAACAATTTAATTGGGTCTGGCTCCACAGTTTTTTTTTCAGAGGTATTACTCCCGTGGTTACCTTCATGATGAGATAGCACAGTTGCTGGAGAAGCGAGTTTGGAAGTTCATACATTCTGGTGATTCTGCTAGACATGCAGAAGGAGAGACTGTGTTGTTTACACTGTGGCGTATTGTTGAGGCATAATGGAGAGACTGCATAAGGCCCGCCTCCACAGTGATGCACTTCCTTCAACAAAAGGCCAACACCTACTTCACAACAAAGGCTACACCTTCCTAAAGGCATATAAAGAATTATGCCACTCCCTATGGGCCAAGCTCAAACACGAGTCTATGGAGGCCATTTCTATTCATCTGCCATACATAGCAAACAGGATGAAGGACAAAATTCATATGACTTTCTCAATAGACACAGAAAAATTATTTGATATGATTCAGCATTCCTTCATGATAAACAACACTGACAGCTGGGTGTGGTAGCACATGTCTTTAATTTCAGAGGTGGGAGGACAGATCAAGTTCAAGGCCAGCTTGGTCCACATGGCAAGTTTTATACTAGTCTGGACTTATACAGTGAAACTCTGTGTTGAAAAAATCAAAATAGAGGATTTTGAACATCACCAGCATGAAGTAGTTATCTGAGGCTACAAAACTTCTGTTTCCCTGACTTGATCATTACATGTGGCAAATGTGTGTTCAAACACTACCCTGTACTCCACAAATATGTACAAACTACTATGTGTCAATCAAAATGTAATTTTAAGGGAATAAGAGTTCATTCTGAGTCAAATATGAATAACCACACCCAGGGGACTTAGATTTAGTTTACCTTGAATGGAATGTTCCACTGTGAAAGCAATTTTGTGCACTGCCAAAAAAAAATCATTTAAAAAACTAAATCTCTCCCAGGCACTGAGAAACACAGGCACTAACTTTGATAAGTACCAGTTTGCAAACCCAGATGGCCTCATCCCAGAGAAAAGCTTTTCAGACTCAGGAATAACTTACTGTGATTCACACTTCCTACACACCCATCTCCCACCTAATACCCCCCAGAATCTCTCCACCAGCTCGCCCCAGCACTTAAAACCCTGCCTGTCTTCCAGACTGCAGAGTTGAGATCAGCTCATTTTACTAGCTCTTCAGGATAGCCTTGAATAAATTAACTCTGGTGAAATTTTCCTTTGGCATCTTCTTTTTGAGACAGGACCAAAAGTTAAATGTTGGCAATTTTACATGGTGCACCCCAACACCCACACTATTTTACAGGTAATAAATATAATATAAGGATTTGTTTTTATATTTTAATTTGTGTAACGTGTGTCTGTGTGCAGTATGTGCACTCGGGTGCAGATACCCTGAGTCCAGAAGAGAGGGCATTGATCTGGGATTAATTAAGATGGTGGTGAGCCCCATGGTACTGGGAACCAAGTTCAGGTCCTCTGTAAAGCAGTACATGCTCTTATCTCCTGAGCCATCTTTCCAGCCCATAAATGAATTTTATAAATATGATATCAGGGATTAGGTGTGTTCACTCAGTTGATAGAGTGCTTGCCTAGAATGCACCAAACCCTGGTTCTCTCTCCAGTATCATAGAAAATTGGCCATGGTGGTACACATCTGTAATCGCAATGCTCAGGTGGTGGAGGAAGGAGGATCAGGAGTTTAGGTCAACCCTGGCTACACAGGAAGTTCACGGGTAGCTGTGCTGTGTGAGACTCTGTCTTAAGTGTAAACAAATAGGGAGCTGGTGAGATGGCCCAGTTGGCTAAAAATGCTTGCTGCACATTCATGAAGACCTCAGCAACTATGCAGTAAATGGCATTTCCATCAGTGTGCATTGGTGACAGAAGCTGGGGTAGGTGGGTGGGCATTCTCCTGGGTCCCTGGCCAGCTAGCCAAGGTAAGATCAGTGAGAAATCCTGTACAAAAGCTAAAGAGGGCATGGAGCTGGAGAAATGGCTAGGCAGTTAAGAACATGGAATTCGGTTCCCAGCACTCACATCAGGCGGCTCATAACCACCAGTAACTCCAGCTCCAAGGATCTGGCCTCTGAGGGCACTCACATGCATGTGGCATGCAAACACATACACAACCAGGTGGCATGCACACATATACACAGCCACACACTTCCAACACACACACACACACACACACACACACACACACACACACACACACAGCAGAGGGAAGGAGAGGGAGAGGAGAGAGAGAGAGCATGACTCTCAGGAAATAAGATCAGAAAATTCAGTAATAGACTTCAATTTCCTCCCTGGGACGTGTGGAGATCTGTTTGCCAGATAAGGAAGTCTCAGAAAAAGTCCCTCCCTGAATACGATGCCTCTCAACCCTGGCGCTCTCAGTTTGAAATAGCCACCACGGAGAAAAGAGCGTGTTTGGGGGTGATATTTCCTGAATGTCTGCACTTTCTTGACCTGACAAGAGAGACAGTGCAGAAGGCTACAGTTTGGCTAGAGCATGCGCAGTGCTGTCTGTGGAAGTGCAGCGCGAGGTAGTAGAATGCACGCTGCCGTGTGGCTGAGAGGGGGCGGGGCGGTGTCAGAGTCTCCACTTCAAAAAGATAGAGCTGGAACGGATGGCAGATGGCTTCAGAAGATCCTCACAAGGCAAATTCAGCGCCAGGGAAACCAAATTTTAATTTCTGAATTGAGAGACGAGCCCATGCTCTGCGTCCACGAGGGGCAGTAAGTCTCTGCCTTCGGACCCGAAGCCCTTTAAACTAGCCGGACACAATTCACATCCTTGGGAGGGATAAGGAACCTCACTTGGCTTCCCCTTCTGCGCCAAGCTACTTTACAATAAAGCCTCAAAAGTCGTGGCCCTGAGGAGCAGTGGTTCTCAACCTTCCTAACGCTGCGACCCTTTAAAACATTTCTGGATGTTGTGGTGACCCCCGACGGTAAAATTATTTTTGTTGCTACTTGATCACTGTAATTTTGCTACGGTCACGTCACAAATCGTAATGTAAATATCTGCTATGCAGGATATCTGCTGTGCGACCCCCGTGAAAGGGTCGTTTGACCCTGAGAGGGTCGCGACCCACAGGTTGAGAACCATAGGTCTGGAGCAATAAGAAAACTGTGAAGGTCCTGTTGTTACCTACGTCCCAAAGTTCCCAGACTCATCCCGTGGATCCCACTTTTACCCTAATAAGGTCATTTTGATAATTGCTGACTTGTTCCCTACCGGTTTCCACAGCTGCAGAACTGAAACCGACACTTTGTAACTGAGCAAGCTGCTCAGAGAGCTGGCTGGCTAGCTTCAAGTCACATGAAAATTCAGCAACTTGCCCAGAAATGGACATTATCAAAGTCAATTTTCTTAGTAGTGTAGTTAAGAGGAGGTTGCTGGGGTTCCTTCAGGCCTAAGAACCTGAGTGTCTGGTCTAGATGTTCACAGCTCAGAACCTTCCGCTCTGCTGCTTTGGTTCTCACATGCAAATGAGCTGGCTAGTGATCCTCATCAGAATAAGGGTACATTAAATTTCATAAAATTCATTATCTCAGCTGAATCTGAGGTAAATCTCTTACAATTCTGGTTCCCTGAACTTTTGGATTTTGTAGAGCAGGAAAATTTATAAAAGTGCTATATCTACATTTTGATAATTTAGGGTTTTGTTTTTAGACAGGGCTCACTGTGTAGCTTTAAACTTCTGGTCCTTCTGCCTTTACCTCCTGAGCGTTAGGATTACAGACATAAGCCACTCACTACATCCAACTCCACATTTTGATTTTTTTTTTAAATGTGCACAAGTATGTCTTTTTGTGCACACATTTGCCTGGTGTTTGCCTGCATGTCTATCTGTGCACCACACATGTGCCTAGTTCCTATAGAGGCCACAAGAGGTCTCACTGTGTGGTGCTGGTCCTCTGGAAGAGCAGCCAGTGCTCTCAACCTCTGAGTCATCTCTCCAGCTCCTCTCCCTCCATTTTGATAATTTTACAATGTGGTATCTACATATTTGTATGTAATATGTAACGACCAGATCAGGATAATCTCCACCTTGACCACCCCAACTGTGTGTGTGTGTGTGTGTGTGTGTGTGTGTGTGTGTGTGTGTGTGTGTGTGTGTAATATTCAAATGTTCTCTTCTAGATCTTTCGAAGGTCTGCAATGATTTGTCATTAACTCTAGTCTTCTGTAGCTCACTGGAGCTTCTCCCTAACTGGATTCTGATTGATCCAGTCTAAAAGAGAAACAGAGCGGGCAGTGGTAGTGCATGCCTTTAATCCAGCACTAGGGAGGTAGAGGCAGGAATATAAGGCGGGTAGAGACAGGATCTCACTCATTCAGTCGGAGGATTCGTAGAGATAAGAAGTAACTGGCTGATCGTTTGCTTTTCTGATCTTTCAGCTTTTACCCTGATATCTGACTCCAGGTTTTTATTTATTAATACTAATTAGGATTGTGCAAGTGCTGAGGTTACATCCATGTACCATCCACTGGGGTTACATCCATATACCATCCACCTCCATGTTATCTTGTTTGCTCCTTATTTTTTACATGAATAATATATTTCTTCTTCTTAGAAGACATTTTGTTACACAAGAGTGTTTTTTTAATACAATGGACTAAATTATGGTATTTATGTTGAAAAATTGAAAGAAAAAAAAAAGACCTCACAGGTACTGGAGGTGTGTAGCTTTTTGATATAGTGAAGTTTAGGTTCAATCCCAAGCAGCACACATGAGCAAGATCTTTACAATGATACCAGATAATGCCATTTTAAAATCAAAACACACACTACTATATATGTTAGTGGATCCATACATAGGTTGTACCAGTATTATTACACACATCTAAAAACAAAAACAAACAAACAAAAAAACCAATTTAAAAAACCCAAAAAAAAAACTACTATCCTAAATTTTATTTTTACTTCCAAGGCAAATGCGAAATAGCTTTAGTGTTTTAGAGGGATAATATTGAAGAGCTAGTTTTTATATTTTTTAAGATCTAAAAATATTTAAGACATTTCAAAAATACAAATAAAACTGGGCTGAGAACAAATGCTTGTACTATCAGCACTGTGAAGGGAAAGGCAAGAGGGCTAGGGTCCAGGGTCGCTCTCAGCTACAGGGTGAGGTGGGCAACTTGGGCAACATAAACCCTCGTCCCCAAAAAAGAAAAGCATCCTATAAGTTACAATATCACTGCCCGTTATGTATGTTCACAAACAGGCTGAAGATCTCAAATATTGATCCTGTACTGGAATCCCTGGTGCCGTGTCCTTTCTCTTTGATGTGTTTTGTGTGTGTGTGTGTGTGTGTGTGTGTGTGTGTGTGTGTGTGAAGTAGTGCTTTCAGAAGCAATAGAAAACAATACAGAAGCCGCGTGGTGGTGCACATACCTTTAATCCCAGCACCTGGGAGCAGAGGTAGATGGATCTCTGAGTTGTAGGCTAGCCTGTTCTACAAGCGAGTTCCAGGACAGTCGGGCTTCACAGAGAAACCCTGTCTCAAAAACCAAAGGAGGAGAGAGAATCCTGAGTCCATCATAATAGACAGTAAATGCAGTTGTTTGAACTTCCATTTGGGGGCACCAGAGGACAACGCCTGCTGGCCGCTCGCGTTCTCCTGGGAATGGAGTGGCTGGTTTCCTTGCTTCACTCTGGGTTTTTTGTCTTGTTTGCAGTGATAGAAACTGAACTCACTGTTTCCCTCAACGCTAGATCAGCGTACCCTAGTTGATATTCAAACTATTGTTGGGGTGGAGGCCTAGCTTCTTATCAAATACAAAATCTTACTCAAAAGCCCTCCATAGTTAGGCTCGACTTGCTCGGCCTCAGGGACTCTTGAATGTAGACAATAAAATGCTTTCTTACTGTTTCTGTGGTGCAGTTGGTTAGTGCGTCTGGCTGTTAACCGAAAGGTTTTCAAAGGTTTTCTAGTAAACATTCTCCTGTAGTGGATTTGGAACTGGAAAATTCACATTCTCTTAGAATATCTAGTATATTCTAATACCTTCCTATATCCTACTTGCAATTCCCCAAACTTGACCTTGCCTGTCACAAGTTTATGGCCTGGACTCAGAAAAGAAAACAAAAAATTGGGGGGGGGGGCGTTGTGGAAAATGGCTCAGAGGTTAACAGCACTGGATGATCTTCCAGGGACTCTGGTTCAATTCCCAGCACCCATATGGCAACTCACTGGTCAGTGCTCCAGTTCCAGAGTATCTGATACCCTCTTCTGGCTTCTGCAGGCACCTGGCATGTACATAGTGCCCAGGCATCCATGCATACAAAATACTCATACACACAAATAAGTAAAATTAAAAAAAAAAAAAAAAAAAAAAAAAAAAACAGGAGCAGGGAGATACACAAAATGTTGTCCTTATTCCCAGGAAGCATAGAGCAGAGCAGAGACTTGAAAGCATGCATGCTCACAAACCTAAGCCAGGAGGTAAGGAGGTACCTGCTCCTGGAAGGGCTCCATCCAGAAGCTGGCATTTGACCCTGGACCAGAGCCTTCATATAACGAGCCCCCACGTGGAGAAGCAGAAAAGAAAAAGGCAGTGGATGTGGATTTTTTGCTTCGTGTTTTAGTTTGGGTTTTTGTATGTATGCATGTATTTAATTACTTATGTACATAGAATTTTGTTCCATTTTATTTTTAATCAAAGATGCAGATGCGTGCAATTTAACAGTAAAACACTCTGTGAGTTCAAGTCCAGCCTAGTCTACAGAGTGAGTTCCAGGACAGCCAGGGCTACTCAGAGAAACACTGTCTCCAAAAACCAAACCAAACCGGAAAAAAAAACCAAACAGTCAAATAATCAGAAGAGGTTCAGAAGTTCAAGGCCAGTCTTATCTATACATCAAGTTCTAGGCTACCTCAGCTACATGAGATCCTGTTTCAAAAATAAATACTTTTTAAAATATCCTGACTATAGAGAAGCCTCAGAATTAAAACTATTTGTTGCTCTTCCAGGGACCTGGTTCCAGCACCGACATTGGGCCCTCACAAACTCCTGTAACTCCAGCTCCAGGAGATTCAATACCCTCTTCTGGACTCTGAGAGTACTCACATACACATAGCACACACACATGCAGACTCACACAAACATACACATAAACATAAATAAAAATTTTTTAATACCCTGTTACGATATGCCCAAGGCTGTATCTCAGTGATAGAGTGCTTGCCTAACATGTGAGACCCTGAGTCTAATTCCCAGTTCCACAAATATTAAATATAGAAATAATGAATAATGAATAAATAATAAATCAGAAACTAAATTTTTTTTCCAGTTTGGAGCACATCTTAAAATAACATTCTGGTCCCATATATTACACTTCCAGGTATATGGATATCTGTTATCATCTATCACCTACTGACTTCTCACAGGCTACAACCATCCAGAGTTACGTAAAGAGACTCAAAACACATACCTAGCTGCAAGAGATCCATAGAGGAGGAGGGAGAGGAGGAAAGAATAAAGGAAGAAGTTAGAAAAGGAGAGATGGAGGGGATGATAAGGGAGGAAGGAAGGAGGAGCAGAGAGAGGAGAAAAAGAGAGAAGGAATGAAAAAAGAAAAGTCTTAGAATGCCATAAAGCAAATCTCATTGGGCCTTTTTGGTGGGAGTTTGGGAGAGCTAAGGAAATGCCTATAATTAGACCATGTACCTGGAAGTGGATGCAGAGGCAGTCAGATCTCTAAGTTCAAGGCCAGACTGGTCTATAGAGTGAGTTCCAGGACATCAGGGCTATACAGAGAAACCCTGTCTTGAAAATAAAAGAAGGAGGAGGAGGAGGAATGGACTAAATTATTAGGCAGAGGAAATTTCAAGACAGCATAGCTTTGCAGTATGGTTATTGCTGGCAGTTTTTAATCAGCTTTACAGTGAGAATCAGAAGCAAACCAGAGTATATGGATTTCAAAATGTGCAGTTGCTGGGAAGGGAGTGTGAACGTAGGTGGTGAAGACAAGATGGCTGTAACAGTTACAGGGATTAACACCATTAAGAGAAGCCTCATACTTTGCACTGGGACAACAGGATAGGGCCATGAGGAGAACACCTTGTCTGCCAAAGTTTCCAGAAACTGAAATATGCATTAGAAAGACTTTCCTCTGTAGAGAGAGCCCTGGTTCTCTACTCCAACAGGGGAGTTAATTAGGGGAGTGTTTCCCTAGATTCAGTAAAGCAAACCAGGGGCCACTGCAGCAGAAGACTATGTTGTTGTCTCACGAATTGATTTTGCAGATTACCAGTACTCAAGTGTTGTGGGCATGGAAGGCACCATCAGTTTCCAGAGCAACGCCTGTGAGGCCCTGCAATGTGCAGAAGGAAACCCCTGAGTGAGTGGGCTATGCATGAAGCTTTGAGGACAAAATCTAAGTTGCAGTGACAACCTCTGGATGCTAGAAATGCTAGGGATGTGAGCTAGCTGCCCCAAAGACCGATGGAACTGACCCTAGAGAGAAGCCATATAAGCTGCAGATGGAAGGCCACAAAGGTATAGCTGCCTAACCCCACTGAAACTTACGTCTGCAGACATTTGCTTCAAAAACCAGGCATGAGCTGCAGGGGTCACTGTTTCCCTGCTGGGTTCAGCCTTGCTTTAGTCCAATTTTCCCTTGCTAGCCTCCCAGTCCTCCTTTTAGAATCAGGATTCTTACCCTGTACCATTGTATGTTGGAAGTGACATATTCTATGAGAGAACGTTACAGACCACCATGGTAATAAAGCCAATTAAGAGAACAGCTCTTAGCCAGGCGACAGGGGCACACGCCTTTAATCCAGCACTCAGGAGGCAGAGCCAGGTGAATCTCTGAGTTTGAGGCCAGCCTGGTCTACAGAGTGAGATCCGGGACAGGCACCAAAATGACACAGAGAAACCCTGTCTCAAAAACCAAGAGAGAGAGAGAGAGAGAGAGAGAGGAGAGAGAGAGAGAGAGAGAGAGAGAGAACCAGCTCTTGCCAAGCAGTGGTGGTGCATGCCTTTAATCCTAGTACTCGTTAGACAGAGGCAAGTAGATCTCTGTGAATTCAAGGCCAGCCTGGTTACAAAGAGAGTTCCAAGACAACCAGGGCTACACAGAGAAACCCTGTCTCAGAAAAGAGAGAGAGAGAGAGAATACCAGGTCTCACAAGTTGTCCTCTGACATTCACATGTGCACCCACACATGCAGGCACACAGAAAAATAAATATTTTAAAAACTAAAGCACTCAATTGTTTTTGTTTAAGTGGTATTTCCAGCTGTTTATTCTAGAATAGTTTGTGGTTGGTGTTCTCTTTACTTTACTGTTTTTCCTTCTGCTTGTAAATGAGCAGATGAAATAGTGAATAATTCTGTAGACATACTCAGGGGAGTCAGATGTTCCCAGTTTGGGGCAATATAATCCCTATCCTCAAGAAGTGGTCCTTTCCTGTGTTGAGTCAGCTCCAGAGCCATTGAGACCTGAAAGCTGAGAGCAGAGGAAGGCAGTCTGAGGTCATCACTTGTCTACACAATATATTGAGTTACCCTGTGAACACTGTGGGTGCCATTTGCATTGCCACGAGAAAAGAGAAATGAGGACCGTGGAGGGATCGAGGGCCACTGGGAAAAGGCCCAGAAAGACTTCTGTGTGCAGATCAAGCTGTATCCTAAACAGCTCTTGGAATAAGAAAGCACAAATGAGCAAAGTGATCCAGCTGCATAAAAGGAGAAAGAAAGATCAAAGAGAGAAAGATAAAAGGACTCCAGCAGGCGTGGTCCTGTCTGATCCTGCAGAGGACAGTCTCTGAAGCTTCCAGTATGACAGAACAAAACGGAACAAGGTGGGGAAATGGGAAGCCCCTCCACCCAAAGCCCATAAGTACTAAACATTATTCAAACAGGAAAAGGAGGGAACAAAGCATGGAATAAGATGGTTACTAAAATCTGCCTTTTATAAATCCACCTAGTTATGAAAGACTCATGAAACCAGACAGCTTGCATGTCAAGAAGATCCAGGCCACACACCCTGAATTCAAAGCCACCTTTGCCTCATTTAGAGGAGAATTCCTCATTTCTCTTATGTAAAATTTGGGGGGTTTTATACTAAAGATACTGTCACTTTCTTTTGAGATAGAGTCTTGCTGTGTAGCCCAGGCTGGCCTTACATTTGCAAGCTCTTCATCTCTGCCTGCAGAGTGCTGGGATTGCAAGCATATGAGACCACTGCTCAAAGGTATTGCCACTGATGTGAGAGTGAGCAAGTGGCGCCTCTTTCTTGGCCAATTCTGTTCAATGCCTGTGGGTTTTTCTTTCTTAGCAGATTATCCCACATGTCTGGCATTTCTAGCACCCAGAGGGTTGCCATGGAAACTTAGATGTTCAAAGCTTCACAAATTGCCAGCTGGGGGACTTTCTGATACTCATTGGTTTGGTTTGGTTTGGTTTGGTTTGGTGGCTTGTTGGTTTGCTTGCATTTTTTTGACACTGGGCCTCTATCCCAGGTTGATCTCAAACTCCCTATGCTGCAAAGCATGATTTTGAACTTCTGCAAGATGCCCAGAGCAGAAAACATGAAGCAGAAAGAGCAAACTGGAAGCTGGGGGAGGCTATGAACTTTCAAAGGCTGCCCTCAGTGACGACATACTTTCTCCAGCAAGGCCACACCTCCTAAAACTTCCCAAACAGTGCCACCCCAACAACTAAGTGTTTAAGTGGCTGAGTCTATTGGGGACATTTGTCACTTAAATCACCACAGAGACAGGGCCCTGAAATCGCTTCCTCCTTATTGTTCACTGCTATTCCCTAACTCAGTGGGTCTCAACCTTCCTAATGTGGCACTCATTTAATATAATAATATATTCCTAATGTTGCACCCCTTTAATAATATATTCCTAATGCTGCACTCTTTTAATATGATAATATATTCCTAATGTTGCATCCCTTTAATATAATAATAAACAGTTCCTCATGTTGTGGTGACCCCCAACCATAAAATTATTTCATTGCCTCTTCATAACTGTAATTTTGCTACTGTTATGAATCATAGTGTAAATATCTGATATGTGACCCCAAAGTGGTCGTGAGCGTCAGGTTGAGAACCACTGCCCTAACTCGCACTTAGGTAAACTTTCTCACCTTTGAGATTAATCACTATGGTCTTTACAAAGTCAAAAGTTCCATATTTGAAACATTTTTCCTTTTCATCACATAAAATAATATCTATTTGGCTTGTTAATCCTGAGATTTGCTGGAGAAAAACCAGTTCCACCATTTTGGGCCAAACTTGAAGCAAGCTTTATTAAAATATTAAATACTGACCAAGATGAACTTTGGTCAGAACCACTCCCTGGAAATATCCCAGCTGAGTGGCCCCGAGACACATGTTGTTGGGGCTTTTACGGACAAAACTCATAGCCACCGTCCTTTCCCATGAGGCTTTGCTGTTATTTTTCAAGAACTCCAACTCCTAGCATACCAGAAGTTACCTGGTCCTGGAGCAGGTGGGGCTTACAGGTTAGCTTAGGCTGCATCAGTAATATATTAAAGGATACACAGGATATGTCAGCAGTACTTTAAAGAATATACATACAGGATATGCCAGTCCTATATTAAAGAATGAACAAGACGTCCTCTAGTAGCTTGACAAGAGTGATATTAGGTCTCAGACTTGGGACGCAAGGCTGAGGTGTCTATTTAACATATCAAAGTGAGCTTGCCCCTGGGCTGGGGAGTTCAGGGTAGGGTAGGAGCCCAGGGAGCACCAGCCATAGCCTGTAACAGGTAGGGACTAAGGGATGCTGGGAGAACCTGGTGGCCAGGTCCACTTTGACATATTAAATAGGCACTTCAGTTAGCCGTTTGTTTGACCCGGGTTTGAGACGTAAAAGTGAGCCAAATCAGAATCTCCACTACTTCCCCTGTGTCCTATGTCTGACTGTAACAAAGGGTTAGCTCTGTAGTTTTTGAACTCCACAGGGAGCGTGGTATGGGAGAAGAGTGGGATCTTTAACAATTTACAAAGGACGTTGACCCACAACTGTTTGCACTAACTACAAACAGAGGTTATCAACATTGGTATTTGTTTTGTTTAAGGTTTCTTTCAACCTGTTGGCTGCTGTCAGCGAATGATTGCCACAACATACACACGTACTTTGGGTCAGGAGAATAGAAGATCAAAGCTAAGCATTTAGCTGGCTGTAAACTGCAGGGGACACCTGACGCATAGGAAGTTTATTTACATTGTTCCCTTGAAGGCAAGTTAAAGCTTACCCCTGCTGAGTAAACAGGAAGGTGGCTGTCTGTCTGCAGGGTCTGCAGGGAAAGTTCAGTCCCTTTGAAGGCAAGAGGGATTTTCAGAAAATACACCACCACACTTGGAACTAACAAAAAAAGATTTCGCCGGGCGGTGGTGGCGCACGCCTTTAATCCCAGCACTCGGGAGGCAGAGCCAGGCGGATCTCTGTGAGTTCGAGGCCAGCCTGGGCTACCAAGTGAGTTCCAGGAAAGGCGCAAAGCTACACAGAGAAACCCTGTCTCGAAAAACCAAAAAAAAAAAAAAAAAAAAAAAAAAAGATTTCAAAATCCTAAAAATGTTAGTTTTTTTTTTTCTTCAAGACAGGGTTTCTCTGTGTAGTTTTTTTTTTTTTTTTTTTTTTTTTGTTTTGTTTTTTGTTTTGTTTTTGTTTTTGTTTTGTTTTGGTTTGGTTTGGTTTGGTTTTTCGAGACAGGGTTTCTCTGTGTAGCTTTGCTCCTTTCCTGGAACTCACTCTGTAGCCCAGGCTGGCCTCAAACTCACAGAGATCCTCCTCTGCCTCCCGAGTGCTGGGATTAAAGGTGTGCGCCACCGCTGCCGCCTGGCTACAGTTAGCATTTTTAAGTGTTAAACATAGAATATAATTTCAGAATGATGTTGAAAATTGGTTTAAAAAGCTGGGTGTGGCTGGGCATGGTGGTACATGCCTTTAGTCCCAGCACTCAGGAGACAGAAGCAGGTGGATCTCTGTAAGTTTAAACCTGGTCTGCGTTGCAAGTTCCAGGACAGTCAGAGCTATATGGTGTGACCTTGTCTCAAATGAATGAATGAATAAGTAAGTAAGTAAGTAAGTAAGTAAGTAAGTAAGTAAGTAAATAAATAAATAAATAAATAAATAAATAAATAAATAAATAAATGTAATTTGAAAATAAAAGAAAGTATTATGGTCAATTTATTGAGCTCAGCTTTTTAATTTAAGCCAGTTGTTAGAGGTCGGAGTCTCTCGGTGAGCCATACCCTGCCCCCTCCTCCTCCACACTCTTCCCAGTGTGCAAAGCTCAGCAGTTTGGGTCTTCGCCCCGCTAGGGTTTCAGTTGGGGAAGTCAGGAGCTCTGTAAGCAGACCTTTCCATAATTGATGATTTGTCATGAAGCACAGGGATCAAAGTTTCAGTTAGTGTCCAAAGGATTTTAACCTGAACTCGACTCAGGAGCCTCCTGGGGCTTGTGTATTGAGGAGCCAGGAAAGACAGAGCGTTAGGGCATCTGTCCTAAGCAAGGTCAAGAGATTATTCATGAGCAGTACAACGCCTGGCAGAGGCAGAAGCAGAAGAAAAACCCATCCCCCTCCACCACCATCCCTACCCTCTGTCCCCCATCCCCACCCCACTCCACCCCATCCCACCACCACAAAGAGCTGGAAGAAATGGGACCGGTGGTTACTTGCTGTAGTACTGATCTCCCTCTAGGCACTTTCCACACTGCTTTCAACAGTCTAAGAATGCATAGATTGTTCTGCTGGCAAGTAAATAATCAAACTGTTAGTTCTGGGGCTAGAGCAGTGATGGGCATACAACCTTGTAAGTGCACTGGAAAATGGTTACAATGATTAATGCTAAATTCTGTTACATACCATGAACTGGAGTTCTAGGGGGCAGGGGAAGGCTCTCCTATGTTAGAGATTCTGCAAGCTCTGATTGATGGCTTGGAACTTCCTGGTTGTAGAGAGTTGGAATGCTGCAGGTCCACAGCCAAATTATACTAGGCTCTTTAACCCTTAATACCATGCATTGCCCACCTTTGTGTTTGCCCTAACTCCTTGTGACTAGCATGTGAAATCTTTTGGGGTGCATTAACTTATCAAATCATCAGCTTCCACCAACCTCAAAACTAAGAATGCCACCAGACAGCATGAGACCTGCAGTAGAGATTTTCCCAGCTTCATTTTAACCCACTGGTCTGATGTTCCCCGAAAAGTATTTGAAAACATGCTTTGATGTATATATATATGACTTTCTTTTTATCTGTAACTATAAAGATATCATGAAACCATTTCCACATTGGAACATGCTGTTTGGAGCAAGATACATCTGTGTTCCCAAGCCATGAGCACTCATATTTGCCTCAAGAATAAACTGTCTTTTTATTCTCTTTGAAATGAGAGAAATATTTTGCATCAACAATGCATTTTAGTGCAGTTAAACAAAGGTAGAATCTGGGCATAGTGGCATGCCTGTAATCCAGTACTTGAGAAGCAGAGCCAGGAGGATTGCCATGAGTTCTAGCCCAGTATGGATTACATAGTGAGTCCAGGACCATTCAGGCTACAGAATGAGGTTTAAATATAGAACAGGGGATGAGGAAGTGGGGTGGAAACTGAAGGGTTTACAACACGGTCGCATTTGCTGGGCGGACACTTCCGCCTAGCCATTTCCGGATCAAGGCGTCTCTCGTAGCTAGGATACCCGGTGGGCCCGGATATCTCCGCCTAGCAAGTTCCGGGCCAAGGGGTCTCGCGTGATCAGGGGCCGTGACGTTACATGGTCACGTAAGCGCGCAACGTGACCATGTGATCTACGCACACGCGTGGAGTAGTGACGTGACCTGGCCACGCCCCCAGCCGGTTTTAAAAGTGGAGCGCCATGTTTCCCAGTCCCTCTTCACGCACGTGTCTCTCCCACAGGCCTGCACACTCTCTATCCCTGTATTTCCAATAAACTCTTATAAGCGGATTCTGTCGTGTTTCATGACGTTTCCTTGCAGGGTAAGAACACAACGCAGCTAAATAACTAACAGAAACTCAGTTACTTACAAAGTCTAAGATCCGTTACCAATGATCTCCTTTGTTCACTCCACAGAAAGTCTATTGGGGGTTGTCTCTGATACCTATGGAGAATATTCAAATGCATCCCCTCCATCTCCACGTCATGACCTGGCCCCAGCTACCACCCCCAGCCTCACTTACTGCAGCAATATCCTCCTAAAGCAGTCCATTTCCAATCTTTCTTTCCCTAGCCCACTGCCCCTCAGCAATAAAGGAGGGTCTTATTTATTTACCTATTGATTTGAAACACCGTCTCATGTAACCTAGGCTGGCCTTGAATTCTTATGTAGCTGAGAATGATCATGAACTTCTATTCCTCCTCCCTCAGCTTCCAGAGCGCTGCAATTACAGGCATGTGCTACCATGCCCAGTTCATGGATACTAGGGATCAAACGCAGGGCTCTGTGCATGCTGGGTAAGTGCTCTACCAAATGGGCTACGTCTCTAGCCCCACAGTGAGTTTTTAAGCACATAGCTGAGACCCTGCCTCTTGGAATAAACACTGTGCCTCCTTTCCCTGGTCCTGCAGGAGGCTTGTCAGGGGTTTCTTGCTTGCTCACCAGGTTCCAGCCATTGCAGCCACCGTTCTGTCCTTGGAGCCTGATAAATTTACCCCCACACTGGGGGTCTTGCTCTTGCCGTCTCCAGGCCTTCATAGCTGCCTCCTTCCTTGCAGTCACAGCTCGGTCTAAATGTCACCTCTGTAGAAAGACCTCGCCTTTCGAAGTCGGCACTTGCCGCTCAGCCTTGCCATCACGCCTTTGCTGTTTTTTTTTTTTTTTTTTTTTTTCCAGCTATTGTCGTTCCTGGTTCTTGTCTGTTCTGTCCATCTGCTCTCCTTATCACAGGGACACTGTGAGAATCAGAGCCTGCCTGCACTGCTGTGCTCTCTGCTCCCAGAGCAGCCATGACACAAAAAGAGCAAGTATTACTGAGTGGGAGGGAAAGAACCAAAGTCCACATCTTAGGCAGCCATGGTGGCTCATGTCCGAAATCCCAGTGCTCGGGAGGCAGAGGCGAGTGGATCTCTGTGAGTTCAAGGCCACCCAGGGCTACACAGTGAGTGAGCCTCTCTCTAAAAAATGAACCCCAGCATTTGAAAGCTGAGTCAAGAGGATTGCCATGAATTTAAGGCAGCCTGGGCTGCACAGCAGGTATCAGGATGGCCAAAGCTGCATAGCAAGACCCTGCCTCAACAACAACAGACAACAAGGGCCAGTGTGATACTCAGCAGGTGCTTGTGGCTAAGTCTGACAGGCTAGTTCATGTTGGAGAGAAAGAACAGACTTCCGTATCTTCTGACCTCCATGGTGTGCACACACACAAAAACAAACAAGTAAATAAATATATATTTTAAAACAAAAAAAGAGAAACGAGGGAAAGGGACAAGGAGACAGGAATGGAGAAGAGATGAAGGGAGGGGAAGAAAGGAGAGGGGAGGAGAGAGGGGAGGAGGGCAAGCCATGGAATGCCAAGGACCACAGAGCCACCTGACCCCATGAGCTAGGTCAGTCCCCCTCCCCAAAGCCTTCAAAGGCTGCAGGGTGCTGGTGTCCACGTGAACAGATACCGAAGAGTGGAGATTGACGCAATGATGCAGCTGTTAATGATAGACTTGAGAGCTTGGCTACCAAGATTGATTCAAGGCTGTCTTTATTTTGGACTGGTCCACACTTAATTAGCAGTTTTTCAACCTCGGCCTTTGGTCCCTCTCACCTGAGCCCCCCTGAGCCCGGCCACTGTGGTGTAGGTTTTTAAGCCTTGCAGCCTGACTGGTACTTACACAATTACAACCTCTGGTGACAGAGGACCACAGCATGGCAGATTCATGGGTTTTGTTCCAGGCTCTTCCTCAGCTCCATCCATCGTGAACAGCCAAGTTTTGCCTTCCCAGGTGAAAGAGGGAGGGAGGGTGAAAAAAAGAAAAAATAAAGCTGTGATTGAACACGTGGGTGTGCCAGCCTGTAATTCTGGCTTTCCAGAGGTGAAGGCCATGAGGACCAGAAGTTCAGAATGGGGCTGGAGAGATGGCTCGGTGGTTAAGAGCACTTGCTCTCGAGGGGACCTGGGTTTGATCCCCAGCATCCACATGCTGGCAACCATAACTCCAGATTCAGGGAATGTGACACTTACATGCACGCAGGCAAAACATTCATACACATAAAATAAAAATAAATTAAGAAAAGAAAAGAATTTCAAGATCACAAGCTGGACAAAGTACTTCCTGCTCAATCTTGCGGACCTGAGTTTCCATCTCCAGAAGCCATGTTATGGGGATAGTGGGTTAACACATGGACACAGGCTCCACTGCTCTGAGGGCCAAGTAAGCCCCTTTGCTGTCCTGTGGATGCAGATGTTTCCTCAACTACAGGGAATCATGGGGTGTCACAGAGGCCAGGGGAGGAAGTGAGGAATTTCTCTACCAAGTTCACAACTAGGAAATCCCACGTGCTTCCTGGTGATGGACTAGAACGTTCTTGAGATCTTTGTCACTCCGTGAGTGTGGTGCTGGGCACTGTGCCAGAGAGCTTACACAAAGCTGTTGACACCTGTTCCTGAAACTGACAACACCCGTGTTGAGAAGGCTGGGCAGACCCCGGTGCTATGGGCAGAGTCCTGTCCTCAGATGAGGAAGCTGAGGACAGAGAGGTGAAGTCACTGATTGCCTGGCCTAAGGTTGTGCAGCCGGCAGGAGACAGGGCCCTGCCTGGAACCTGGGTCCTCACTGTGGGAAAATGTTCTATTGGGTCACGTTGATGCAGCCATGGTGGCAATATCCTGAAACTCATGACCTTGTCCAAAGGTGTGGAGGAAGATCCCCCATATTCTGGTTGCCTGGAGACTTCTGAAAACTGTAATGTCGACCATGCGGTGGTGGCGCACACCTTTAATCCCATCACTCGGGAGGCAGTGCCAAGTGGATCTCTGTGAGTTCAAGGCCAGTGTGGGCTACAGAGTGAGTTCTAGGAAAGGCTCTAAAGCTACACAGAGAAACCCTGTCTCGAAAAAACAAAAACAAAAACAAAACAACAACAACAAAAAAAAAACCTGTAATGTCATCATCTCTTGGTTACCACAGGGGGGTAGGGATGGAAGGGTTGCAGAATCCCTCACAGATCCCCTTTCTTCCCCCCACCTCCTTTCCTTCCTTCCTTCAACTGGGAAAATCCGTAGCTACTGTTACAGTTTGGAGATAGCTTGAATGAATCCTCCAAAGGCTTATATTTTACAAGCTTGGCTTCCAGCGTAATGGTATTGGAGCTGGAGATGTAGATCAGTCACTAGAATGCTTGCCTAGCGCTCACACAGCCAGGGATTCGGCTCTCAGCACTGCATAAAATCATACGTGGTGGTGCAGACCTATAGTTCCAACATTGGGGTACAGAGGTAGAAGGATCAGAAAGGTTAGGTCATCTTTGGCTACCGAGTAAATTTGAGACCAGTTTGGGCTACCTAAAGCCCTATCTCAAAAACAAAAGGTCCAATATGGTGGTATGGGGAGGAATGCTGAGCAGATGAAGTCCCGAGTGAATGAATGTGTGCTGTTGACATGGGCATGAGCATGTTAAGGACAGCAATGCCTCAGACCCATAAAATGGTAAAGCCTTCTTCAGCTGAGTCTCAGAGACATGACAAAGTCCTTCCTCTGGTCTGAGTGTGAGTGTACGAACAATCGGCCAGTGTGTGCAAAAAACTAGCAACCACAACTTCTTTCTCCTACATGACAGCAGTCTGAGACTAGGACCCCTACAGAGACTTCGATTTCTGTTCCAGGAATTTTAAAAGAGATGTCATTAATATCACAGGGTCATTGTAAGGATTCAATGGCAAAAGCTAGCTTTTCATACTGTTCCTAATATTTAATAAATATTCCATGCTGCAGTTGAGTGTGTGTGTGTGTGTGTGTGTGTGTGTGTGTGTGTGTGTGTGTGAGAGAGAGAGAGAGAGAGAGAGAGAGAGAGAGAGAGAGAGAGAGAGAAAGAGAGAGAGAGAATCACTTTATACCCTAGGCTAGCCTTGAACTCACAATCTTCTGGCCTCAATCTCCCAAATGCTACAATTAGAGATCTCTATCACTATACATGGCTTTCATTATCATTGTTTATATCATTTCTATTTATCATTACTCATTCTTATAACTTTCACTTTTTATAGATCAGGTTGCTTCTGTAAACTTCAGGTTTGCAACACAAAGAATTGTATCTTTATTTCAATAAAAAATACAAGCTGAGCATGGTAACATATGCCTTTAATTCCAGCGCTCAGGATGCAGAGTCAGGTGTGTCTTTGTGAGTTCGGGGCCAGCCTGGTCTACAAAGCAAATTCTAGGACAGCCAGGGCTACACAGAGAAACCCTGTGGTGTTGGAGGGTGTGGGGCGGGATATATACATAGTTGAGGCTGGGAATATAGCTCAGCTTGTAGAATACTTGCCTAATAAGTGTGGGCTCCCAGGTTTAATCCCCAGCACTTCACAAACCAAGTGTGGTAGTATATATTCTTATAATACCAGAGATCAGAAGATGTGGCAGGAAAATGAGAAGTTCAAGGTTACTGTGGGCACACAGCGTTAAGAGGCTAGCCTGGATACATTAGCGCCTATCTCAAACAAACAAAACAAAAAACAGCAACAAAAGAGCAGGTTAAACTCTATCTGAGAGAAAGAGGCCCTGCCTCCATTGGCCTCAGTAACCTACAGATGGCTGCAAAGGCATGGGAGGGAGCTAAGGGTCCAGTTAGGCAAGAGCAGGAGGCAAAGGGATGGTAAATGTTTGCATTGTAGAAGGGCGGAGGGGAAGGGACTCATTTGAGAAGTTATTATCTTCTGTTACATGGAACTGCCCGTTTTGGTTGACACATGAGAAAATGTTATGTAACTGGAATCTCCAAGTAACTGCACTCACATTCCACAGGTGTTAGCACTCTGCACTGAGGCTGGAGAAGGCAAGAGACTGGGGAGTCTAAGTGGTTGATTGGCAGAAGGAAGGGAGGGAGGTGGAGAAAGGAAGAGTTCAGGACTGGGGTGAGAGCGGCCGGTCAGGAAAGGAGGAGCGGGGAGGGGAAGTGACATTAACTGGTCTCCTTCCATAAGGGGTGCTCAGGTTTCTCTATTTGTGATAAAGAATGCCATCACCTTTGCTTGCTGACCTTGGTCATCCCAAAGCAATTACTGCTATTGCAGCAGCCCCAGCAATAATGAGCAACATCAAGGACGAACTTCGGTCTGGTTTATGAGCCCTTGGGGTGTAAATAACGGATACAGACATGGACCAATGGTCACACTTTCATCACCCAAGACGCTGTGAGCACTCTGGCCAGTCCTACATTATTGCATACTTTTCTTTGTCCTTTAGCCAAAAATCAAAACACTCAGGTCACTCCTTGTCTGTCAATCTCCTGCCATCCTTCTACAGACATCTCCCAGTTTCCCAAGCGGTGTCTGTTGCACGGCCTGCTCATGTGTCAGAATACGAAGCACATGTTGCTGTAGGTACACGCTCAGTGTGTCCTCAAGACTCTGCTCCTGCGCCCCCCCCCCCCCCCAGAGACAGAGGAAAGTCTTAGACAACTTGTTTGTATGATTTGTGGTGCTGGGAATGGAAGCCATGGCCTCTTAAATTCTACTTAAGTAGGAAGCTACTAAGCCACGCCCCAAGCCCCTCCCCCCTCCACCGCCCCGCTTGTTTTGATCAGAAATGGTTCATCTGATTTTTTTTTTTCTGTATAGGAAATCTGTCTAAAATACTGAAAAGGAAACCTTCACCAGTGGAACTTGCCCAGCACAATCCAGAACATTCTAAATGGACTTACTAGCAATGCTTGGGCCAATGTGGCTCCAAGGGTGAATCCATTCTAAGAGTCTTGTGTTAAGATTTTCAGAATTCGGCCGGGCGGTGGTGGCGCACGCCTTTAATCCCAGCACTCGGGAGGCAGAGCCAGGAGGATCTCTGTGAGTTCGAGGCCAGCCTGGGCTACCAAGTGAGCTCCAGGAAAGGCGCAAAGCTACACAGAGAAACCCTGTCTCGAAAAACCAAAAAAAAAAAAAAAAAAAAGATTTTCAGAATTCTTTATCCTTTTTAAAAATTGTTTTTGTTTTGAGACAGAGTCTCATATCTCAGGATTACAAGAATGTGCCACCATGCCCAGATTACACAGTCTGGCGTCCAACCCAAGGCCTTGCGTATGCTGGACTAACATTCTGTAACTGAGCTACATGTCAGTCCTGTTTTGGGTTTAAGTTTTTTTTGTTTTTTTTAATTTTTAGTTAAAATACAGCGTGGAACACATGGACAGGGCAGAGTACATCTCTTCCATGCATGCACTTAATGGTTACATCATTTAGACTTCTTTCCAGAACATTTTCTTATTTCTTTTTGATCCAATGCTAAACCTTGAGCCAGGTGTGGCGGCACATGACTATAAGCCCATCCCTTGGGATGCTCAGGCAGGAGCTTTGTACTTTTGAGGTCAGCTTGGATTATCTAGCCAGTTCTGCCCCTGCCTGATCCAAGAGAACTCGTCTCAAAAATAAAAATCAAGATAAATATCAGACACTGGAAGACAGCTTAGTCAGTAAAATGCTTGCTTAAGGACCCGAGTTCAATCCCAGCACCCACATAAAAGCAGCATGTGTCTATAATCCTACACTGGAGAGGCAGGGACAAACCCCAGGGTTTCTGTCCAGCTAGTCTAGAAAAATGGGTGAGTCCCAGGTTCAGTGACAGACCTTCTTTCAAAAAAATAAATAAATAAAAAGAAAGAAAGAAAGAAAAGGAAAAAAAGTAAGTTGGAGAGCAAGAAAAACACAGGACATTGAACTGTGGCCGCCACACCCATGTGCACACACAAAACCAATACACACACACACACACACACACACAATACCAGGGTGGGGTGGCTCACATCTGAGGTGACAGATCTACCAGTTACCCTGACCTGATCATTACTCATCAGACATACAAAACTTCACTGTGTTAAAAACATTCACAGTCCTTTCTATTCCATATTCTGAGACAGCCAATCAGTTGTCACCATCATGTCACTGAACAAAAGTTCATGCGCATGCGCGCATATGTGTGTGTGTGTGTGTGTGTGTGTGTGTGTGTGTGTGTGTGTGTGTGACTATGTGAATATGCCATGGAACATGTGGAGAGTCAGTGAACAACTTTGTGGAGTGGATTCTCTCCTTACACTTCTCTATGGGTTCCAGGCTTTGAACTCAGGCACCAAGCCTTGCATGGTAAGCACCTTTACCCCCCTTAACCATCTCGTCAGCCTCTGATGTTTACTTTCATATATAAATGAGAGCACATAATATGTAATATTTTTAAGGGCTGGTCTGTGAATCAGTGATAGAACACTTGCCTAGCAATCACAAGGCCCTGAATTTAAGCACTGTATAGAAAAATAAAACAAAAACACTCCACTAGGATATGTCTCAGTTGATGGTAGAATGTCTGCTGTTATTCAGAATGCCAAGGCAGGAGAATTGCAAGTTCAAGGATTGCCTCGTCTACAGAGTAAGTTCAAGGCCAAACGGGGAATTTGGTGAAAACTTGTCCCAAAATAAAAGTGAAAATGAAGTCTTGGGAGACAGCACAATGGTAGAGCATTGTCTTGTGAGCCGCAAGAACATGTTATAGAGATTCAGCTGTGTATTAAAGCTATACTTTGACCGGCCAAGGGTCTGTCAAATGGGAAGCCATTTATTATGGAATATTTGGTATTATCCAGTTTTTAATATTTCAGCTGTCTTTTGTTATGAAATTCTTGTGTGCCCAAATACTATAGACCATTTTGGCAAACAGCTAAGCTTCTCAGACACTGTTCCACTAAGTACTGACTCCCTGCTGAGCCTAGGAGACAAGCAGGCTCCTAGATGCAACGAAGCCCAGACCACCCCTTCCTGCAGGTCTAGGGGCATGGCAGAGAGACTGAGGACAAGAGGGCTTTTTACATAACCATAGGTACAGTAAAGACTGGAGCGGAGTTCCACAGGCCAACACGGAAGGGCTTGGCCAGAGAGAGGAGAGGAAGACAGAGGTTCAGCAGAGGGTAAAGCAGATCTCTGGTAGAGTTCATCAGGGCCACGGGTAAGGAGCCAGGAAGGATATAGATGGAAGGCGAAGGAACAGAGGACGAAGATCAGGTCAAAAGCATAAGAGTTTACTAAAACTATGAGGACAGGAAAGCTGGGCACAGAGAGGAGCTGAATGTGAGGACAGGGGTGAAACTGCAGATAGAATTGACTTAGAAGAATAAAGTGAAAGGACTAAAGAACTCAGTGTGCTTAAATTCATTTGATATCCCTCAGATTAGTATCCTAGCCGCCTGTAGCATCTGTTCTGGACCCTGGTAGAAATCTCCTCAAGGCAGGCACTTGGGGGGGGGGGGGGGATTTGTGAGATATGTGAGGTCCCAGATTCAACCCTCAGTCCCACAAAAGATTTCCCTCACTTAGGAATATAAATATCAGCTGGGTGGTGGTGCATGCCTTTTAAACCCAGCACTCGGGAGGCACAGGCAGGTGGATCTTTGTGAGTTCGAGGCCAGCCTGGTCTACAGAGCTAGTTCCAGGACAACCAAGGCTACACAGAGAAGTCTTGTTTCAAAAACAAAAACAAACAAACAAAACCCCATAAGTATCTTTGTGTGCTGTCCAGGGAAGGTTCATGTGGTGTTGTTCTTTGTTCCCATCATAACATTAAAGGAAACTTTCACAGTGTCTGGAGCCCTTAATGTTCTGCAGACAGAGAAGAGGAGGATGTCCTCACATCCCTCACAGCAGGAAGCCGCTTAGGTGGCACAAACCCTGACTTCCAGATGAAACAGGACATATATTAAAGGAAAGGGCATGGTGTCTACATCCTAAGTCTAATGAGAACTTGAAATTCTGATCTAGAGCTTAGAAAGACCTAGAATATAGACTAAGCCCTGGTTATTTTGCATTTAGGTAGCAAAGAGATCCCCATAAAAGACTGAGTTGTCTGGTAAAAGTGTGCCCACGTGGAACAAGAGTCCACAAGACATGGATCCCAGCTCAGGAAGTTAGCACAGTACAGGAGCTGGGGACTGGGTCCCGGAAGCACAGGAGGAGCAGGCTAAGGAAGGAGAGAGGAAGTGGGGTGTTGGGCCGGGGAAGAGTTTAGTCAGTAAAGTGCCTACTATGCAGGCAGGCATGAGGATGAGTTTGATTTCCAGAACCCACATTGAAAACAAACAAACAAACAAACAAACAAAAACCAGGCATGCTGACATGTGCTTAAAATTCCCAGTGATAGGGAGGCAGAGCTAGTGTGTTATTTATTAGGTAGTGCTGTGTTATTCATTAAGCAGAGCTATTTACCATGCAAGAAAAGCCATGAGGTACAACAAAGCCCACTGTAAGAGTTTATTAGGGAAGGGGAACAGAAGGGGGTGCTTAGGCCTATGGAAATGGTCGTGCAGGGAGAAGGGGGGAATGTATGCGGGTCCCACTTGTATGGACTCCCTCCTGCACATGAGTATATGAGCTTCCGTAGCTACGCCATTCGATCCTGCTGCGCGCAAATTACGTGACCGCGCAGCACATGGACGAAAGGCCCCTGAATGACTAAGCATCTTGCCAGCGCAGGCGCAGGCGTGGTCATGGGGAGTGGCTAGGAATTCCATCAAGGTGAATACTTGGGACTTGCTGGTCTAAATCAGCAGTTCCAGGTCAGCGAGAGAACCTGTCTCAAAAAACCTAAAAGGTGGATGGCATGTGAGCAATGCCATTCAAGATTCAAGGTTGATCTCTGCCTCCACTCATGTGCAGACAGGTACACACATACACACCAAAAAAAAAAAAAAAAAGAAAGGAAGGAAGGAAGGAAGGAAGCAGAGAGAAGTGACTCTCTCTTGAGAATCCCACACCCATTTTTCTTTTCCCTCTAAACCCTTGTGCTTAAGCCTGTATTGAAATATCTTTTAAAAATAATTTTTAGCATTATGTCTATGTTGGGGTAGGGATATATGTGTACATGAGTAAAGGTGTGTAAAAGTAAAGCACATGAAGGCCTGAGTCACCACATCCCCTAGGGCTGAGCTTACAGGCGATTGGGAGCTGCCTGGCATGGCGCTGGATCTGAACCCAGCTCCTCAACAAAGGCAGTGTGTGTTCCTGGTTGCTGTGCCATCTCTCCAGCCCTGGGACAGCTTTAGTAAGTAAGGCCCAACTCCACTTCAAAGAGAAAGGGAGGGAGGGAGGGAGGAGGAGAGAGAAATGAAGGAAGGCAGACAGGCAGAAGAGGGAAGGAGAGGAGGAGAGAACAGAACAGAAGAAAAGGAAAAAAAGGAACTCCATTGTGGAAAACGTCAGAAAAGCAGCAGCTCAGCAAGGGTGCCAAACTCAGACGGGAAACCTCATTACCTAGAGACAGAAGAGCCCGAGTTCCCACCCCACTCAAAGGTGAACTCATGACGGATGGTCAGCACCCTAGAGGAACAACTCGTGGGGCCACGGTCTGTGTGACCGGATGACTTCAGCTGGGAGGTCTTAGACCTTTGCCCTGATCCCTGTGCTCGGAAGCCACGGAGCTGAAGCAGGTTTGGTCCTTGCACATGCAATGCCTTCGCTGTATGATGGAAGTGTGGTTTGTGTTGCATTAACCAGTGCCCACGGTGGTTGTTTTCTGCCAGTCATGATGGCTGGGCTGTCCACTCTGTTTCCTTCATAACTGTTGGAGGGTGTGGTCCAAACAAACCCTGTCATGTCCTGTGGGTGTCTGCTGATAGCGGTGTGCCTGCTGACCTCAGCTCGCCTGATGTAATAACGGAGGCCTCCCATGGGTTTCTTCAAGTGGTGATGTCTGCAGTCCTGTTTGGAAATCCACGGACTGGACATGCTGACTCACTTCCTGTAGCCTACTGACTTCTGCCTCTCCTTCCTGATCACCGGAGCCGGGGGTTCTGGCTCTGCAGGGTGCCCCATCACCTTGAAGCAATCCTAACAGCCTGGACCTTGAGCTCATTCTCTGACTCTTCACCCCCAGGGAAGAAGCAGTGGAAGAGACAGATAACTCTTCCTGCCTTTGTGGTCTTTACAAGAGACATAAGACCAAACACAATTAACTCTAACTCTAGCTCTAGGTCTTTCAGAAGACAACCAACGCCTATTAATCTTTCGTTCTTTTTTTTTTCTTTGAGACAGGAGCTCATCCATTGCTCAGGCCTAGAACTCACTAGGTAGATCAGACTGGATTCGAACTTACAGCAATCCTCTTACCTCAGCCTCCCGCCCCCGCCCCAGTGCTGGGGTTAGAGGTATGAGCCACCATGCCTAACTTGTGCCTATTAATTAACTTAATGTTCCTCCCAATTCTGTACAACAGTTGGAGGAGTTGTATATTTTTCTAAATGACCCTCACCAAGTTTGTTTATTTTGTCACTCCACATCTATTAACCAATACGTGTGTGTGTGTGTGTGTGTGTGTGTGTGTGTGTCCATCTCTCCAACCAACTGATTCTTTCCTAAGATCCTGAAAAGCTGTCCACTCTCCACCATATATGCTGAAGGAATCACTCATGCTTACAACATGGACGACTCAGTAGTCCCAGATGGCCTCAACCCATAATCCTCTAGCCTCAGCCTCCCTAGTACCAGGACTAGGTAGTGCCTATGGCCATGCGTGGCTGTGCTTGCTGTCTTTAGACAGTTATTTTTAATTTAATGAGTCATCCCTACCGGGCATGCAGGACTCACTGCTCGCCAGTTTCTGTACTAAACCTGTGGTTTCAGTCCTTTTTAAACAGCCATTTCCTTTCATGCCGTTCCCTCCCCTCATAAGCAGCCAAACTATTGTGTTTACTGCTTCATTAACTATATTCTTAAGATTTCTGGCTATTATTTCCTGTGCATGTACTCTAATTTGCTTTAATTTTCCAGTACATTTATTTATTTGGGGAAAGGCACATGGGTGGAGCCCAGAGTCAAGTCTCTCCTTTCACTACACAGGCCCCAGGCACAGAACTCAGATTTTCTGTCTTGGCACAACTAAGGTGTCAGGCTTTCTAATTTACTTGTATATAAACAAGGGTTTCAAGTGATTGCTTTCTCTCCCCACCCCCACATTGATGCCTGCTTTTGTTGCTATGGGTGTGCTGAGCTCTTCTTGTCACAGGTGTGTGCTCTGCAATGGTAGGTGTCACATCTCCCATTCCCTCTCCCACAGAAAGACCCATACTCTCCGCCCCCACACACCACTCATCATGTGACTGACTAGTCACCAGATGTGCTGTGGGATGGTCTTTCTGTACGCTGTGAATTTGTGTTGCTCTCATTGGTTGATAAATAAAGTTGTTTTG
Source organism: Peromyscus leucopus (assembly GCF_004664715.2). Classification (NCBI taxonomy): domain Eukaryota; kingdom Metazoa; phylum Chordata; class Mammalia; order Rodentia; family Cricetidae; genus Peromyscus; species Peromyscus leucopus. The sequence continues at coordinate 12,837 of NW_023505504.1, read as the reverse complement.
GCCTATAGCCACACAGAATAAGGTTGGACAGGAAAGCCAAATGGAGATACAGGGAGGGAAAAGAAGGGTGGAGTTGGGGCAGACGCCAACCAGCCACTGAGGAAGCAAGACGTGTTAAAAATGGCTTGCCACAAACCATGTGGCAAAGCATAGATAAGAAATATAGGTTAATTTAAATGTAAGAGCTAGCTAGTAACAAGCCTGAGCCATCAGCCAAACATTTATAATTAATATAAGCCTCTGAGTGGTTATTTGGAAGTGACTGCAGAATGGGGTGGGTAGGACAGAGAAATTCCACTTATAAGATGTGCAGGCTTGGGAGACTCTTTTCATAGAGTGCTTGGGCACAAGCCTGAGGACCTGAGTTTGATCCCCAGAACCAACAGACAGGCCAAGCGTGGCAGCACAGGCCTATAATCCCAGCACTGGGGAGATTGAGACAGGAGAATCCCTAGGGCGTGGCTAGCCAGACAGTCCAGACAAATTGGTGATATCCAGGTTCAGTGAGAGACCCTGTCTTAGAAAAAGAGAAGAGAATGATTGAAGAACACACACACACACACACACACACACACACACAGCACACACACACACACACACACACACACACACACACACACACACAGGCTTTTCCCACAGCAACCAATTCCCCAACACCAGCTGGCTGTCCTAGAACCCAGTTTTGAGGCTAATACCTGGAGCGAGAGCCAGATCCACAGCTTAGTCTGTGTTTCCGTGTTTTGAGCACTTGATCCCCAGCTTATGGCTCTATTTGAAGGCTCTGGAGCCATTAGAAGGTGGGGCCGGACTGGCAGAAGTGGGTCATAGAGGGTGACTGGGGGGGGTACCACTTTCTGCTTTCTGTCTGTGCCTGTGAGGTGAGGAGGCCCAGCTGTGTTCTCCTGTTGCTGAGGACAGAGCCCCTCCCCGCACCGCGCCGCGCCCTCCCCGACGTGGTGGACTGACGTTCCTCCGGAAACCATGAGCCAAAACAACCCTTTCTTCTCTGAAGACGCTTCTGCCCGGCGTTTTGTCACAAGAAAAGTGACTAACTCGGTCCAGGACTGCCTGTACTTCACAAGTCCAAGTCTCTCGTGCTTCCGATCAACTGTTGTAAATCAGGGATTCCTACAATCTCCTACTCAACTTTAACTATTTGCTAGAATGCCCCCCCCCACCTCATCTCTCCCCACCACTCACCACACAGCTCTCACGTGCAGCCGACTCCAAAGCAGCTTTTCTGCCCTCAGTTTAGGCTTTTCTTTCATCTCCTGACCTAACATTCTGTGTGTTAGTTATTTAGCTGAGTTGTGTTCTTATCCTGCAAGGAAACGTCATGAAACACGACAGAATCCGCTTATAAGAGTTTATTAGAGATAAAGGGATAGGGAGTGCGCAGGCCTGTGGGAGAGACACGTGGGTGGAGAAGAGGAAGAGGAGAAAAGAGAGCCGGGAATATGGCGCTCCGCTTTAAAAACCGGCTGGGGGCGTGGCCAGGTGACGTCACTACTCCACGCATGTGCGTAGATCACATGGTCACATTGCACGCTTACGTAGCCATGTAACGTCACGGATTCTGGTCACGCGAGATGCCTTGGCCGGAACTGGCTAGGCGGAAGTGTCTGGTAAATGCGACTGTTGGGGGGGGAGGCGTGTTGTGAACCCTTCACTGTGTTCATGATTTTAAACAAGTCATAACTTCTTGTATAATATTAGAGGAACCAGCCTCAATATTATACATCCCAGGGGCTCAGGAGAGAGAACTACTAACGGCGAGGACTGTTTCCTGTTTTCAGGAAATAGAATCTCAGCACACCGAGCTCTATAGTCCACTTGCTTTAATTCCTCTGGCATAACATCCTTTATACACAGCTTCAGTTCTGTCCTCATGTCTAGCTCCTTTCTTGCCTGATTTCTCTCTATTCTTATCTATTGCTCCCTCTAAGTTCTATCTTAATTCTCTTGTCTTAACTCTGCCTCAACTAGGTCCTTTTCATCTTGTTCTTACCCAGCTAGTACTTCCCCATCTGGTTCTTCCTCATCTTCCATCTCGTTCCTCTAGTCCTCCCTTCTAGCCCTACAACCTAGTTCTTCCCCATCTCAGTTCGTTCCTCTCAAGTTCTTACCTGTCTAGTTCTTCCGTTGCCTTTTCTCTTCTCTCCCCCTGTGCCCTGGAAGTCCCAGTATATGAAGGGAGGTCCGAGCTAAATTGTGTAAAGCTATTACTTAATGTCTACCTGACCTAGGCAGTGTCCCCTTGTGGAATTTACCTTAAGTCAGGAGACTTGTATGTGAGCTGTTATCATTGTTAGTCCTCAGAAACTGGGCGACCACCTGGGCGGTGTCTCCTTGTGGAATTTACCTTAAGTCAGGAGACTCGCCTGTGGGTTGTTATCACTGTTAGTCCTCGGAAATTGGGCGACCACCTGGGTGGTGTCTCCTTTAGTCCTTGAAAGTGGCTAGGGGAGATATCTGATTCCAGAGAAAGCCTTTCCTGAGGTTGTTCTCCAAATGCCTGGAATGTGTATGTCTAGAGAATGATCAGTCCACATTGTTAGCCCTTCTTAGGGAAAAATCAATTGGGAAAACTATGAAGGCACACATGATTTTCATAACAGAAAACAGCTGATATATAACAAGCCAAGTAACACCAAAAACTCCTTGGGATTTAGCTTCCTCTGGAGGAATTCCCTGATTCCTCCAGGTAGTGACTTTGCCATAACCAGCTGAGTTCTTAAGATATTCCTGCAGCCCGCAGCAATAACTACCCGTGCTAACATAGAGTGAGCATTTCTACGTGCTGGACACTGGTCTAAGCACACAGCATCTATCTATTCATTTAATAACCCCCAAATTATGATTAGTTATTCTCACTACACCCAATTTGCAGGCCATAAAACTGAGGCTCGAGATTCTCATCGTTAGTAAGCAATAAGATAAGAAGTCAGACCACTTGAGCACAGATCCTGGCACTCTACCCACTGTGCCATACCATCACTTATCAAGGTACAACTTTCTGACCCTAAAATACCCACCACTGAGCCAGACCCTGGTTGTGAACCCTGTGTCTTGTTAATGCTTGTTTCCTGAGACAAGGTCTTACTCAGTAGCCTATGTTCGCCTGAAACTCACTGTGTCCCTCAAGGTAGCCTCCAACTTAAAGCAATCCTCCTGCCTCAGTTCCTAAGTGCTGGTATTACCAGTGTGAGCCTCCATGCCTGACTGTGGACTATGCCATTTGAGACTCTGGCATCACATTCTGTTTTCTGTGCAAAGCCTCTCGGCCCAGCCAGACAGCAGGGCACTTGTCAATGTGCTTGGCACGTGCTCTTAGCCCTGTGTCACCAAGTCCCAGGGGCTACAGCAGTGCTGCTTCCCGAGCTGGATGGTTCTGAGGCCAGTGTTCTTCCCTCCGGGGCCCATTGTTCCCTGGTCCTTTTCTTTCTGCTTTGTGGTGTTCTTGTTTGGCCCATCGTGGATACTGATCCTTGTTCTAACTTGATCACTGTTGCTGTGATAACTTAGGAGAGGAAAGCATTTATTTCAACTTACACTTCCAGGTCACAGTTCATCACAGAAGGAAATTAGGGCAGGAACTTGACACAGAAACCATAAAGGAAAGCTTCTTACTGGCTCACAGGTTTGTGCTCAGATAACTCTCTTACACAGCTCAGGACCACCTGCCCAGGGAATGGTGCCACCCACAGTGGACCCTCCTGTCACAGTCAACAAAACCCCACACAACATGGTTACAGGACAATCTGTTCTGAGCAATCCCTCAATTGAGAGTCCCTTCCCAGGAGACTCTGTGCTGTATCAAGTTAGCAGTTAAGGTCACTAGGATGACCATTATTTCATGTTTCCCCATTCTTGTCTTGGTCTCCAGCTCTTCTCTCTCTCCTGGCTACCTCTTTCTTGTGTTTAAATAGCCTCACATCTACCCGCCCTTTCTTCTGCTTCAATTTTAATCCTAAACCCATGAGGGAGCTGAGTCTGAGCAATGTCAATTCTTCCTGCCAAGTTCCCCTCCTCCAGGAAGCCCCTACTCACTGCTCCTGAACCTCCTGTCCTATGCAGCCCAGCTGTGTTGAGGACAGTCGTCCCTTGGTTTACGTTGACTGTTCGGGAAGGAGTGTGGTTTCCTCCGGAGGTGACAGTGGCTCCCACTCACCCTTTAATAGGACTTGCATGTAAGCAACAAGATGGCTGCTGCTAGCTTCCGTTCTGATCAATTTCTCTTCTCCGGGGAAAGCGGCTGGTGTGAATGCAGTGGTATCCCATTTCCTGACAATGAGAGCCTTGACTCAGCTCTTTCCATGGAAGCCTGATCACTTCAGCTCATCCTGCGTGACCTCTAATCCATCTTCACTCCCCTTGCCACCATGACTTTGAGAATGTTTAGCTACAAGGCCGCCCAACGCTGAGAAATATTTTCACCTTTCTTTGTCCAGGGAACCCGCCATTGACCATCCTGGAACAACCAAGATGCATTTGAGGTCTGATTCAGACTCAGCAGCAGAGTTTGAAAACATACTACAAGGATACAGTCATGACAGTGAAGGCACATTTGGGTCTGACGTAGACTTAATTTAAGACATAGGTCGTTGCCAACCCAAACAACAGCCACTGCCTGCAGTCACGCCCGGTCTCTACTCAGGACTGGGAATCTTTTGTCCTCAGCGGCTTCGTCACTTTAGAGCAGAGGAAAATCTGGAGGTGGCAACAAGGCCCAGGGGGTGAAGACCCTTACTCCCAAGCCTGGCAGCCTGAATTTGATATCCCAGACCCACAACAAGCCTGAGCAGTTGAACCTCTGGACAGGACTATCTCGGATCTTGGTCCAGGATTCCTGGAGGCATGGGTGCCTGCAGCCATCCTATAGCATCCATACTGTGCCTCTTGCATTTCGGTTTTCCTCCACAGCCGCTCCACCGTCTCTACTCAGAGCTATAGAGAGCCGAGCCCAGAGTCACAGTATGAGAGTGGGGACGGGGATGGAGGGAACCGGCTCCGAAAGTCCTTCTCCCATCACGGTTTAGCACAGCGGTTCTCAACCTGTGGGTCACAACCCCTTGTAGGGGGGGGCGGGTCAAACAACCTTTTCACAGAGGTCACATAAGATCATTGGAAAACATAGATGTTTATGTTATGATTCAAAAGAGCAGCAAAATTACCATTATGAAGTAGCAACAAAAATTATTTTATGGTTGGGGGTGGTTCACCACAACATGAGGAACTGTAGTAAAGGGCAGTGTATATAGAACTTTATACTTTGTGCAGAAGTGTGTAAAGCTGCAGCATCAGGAAGGCTGAGGACCACTGTCTTGGCAGGATATTCTCCCTGACCTCTTGTCAGTAGAGCATGTTACCATGAGCTTTCAAACTGCTGACCATACTCATACTCGTTCCTGATTGCTGCTATAACAACATACACAAATGTCTTTAAAAGAATTGTTTTTATTTCATTTCATTGTGTTTTGTGTGTATGAGAGCTTTGCCTGCATGTATGCATGTATGTACTTGTACCACAACATGATGGTTGTGAGCTGCCATATTGGTTCTAGGAACCGAACCCTGGCCCTCTGAAAGAGCAAGTGCTTTTAAATATGGAACCGTTTCTCCAATCTCACAGACAGTGTTTTAAAACAACACCAGTAAGACATGAAAGATGGCTCTGTGGTTAAGAGCACTGGATGCTCTTCCAGAGGACTGGGGTTCAAGTGCCAGAACTCACATGGTAGTCACAGCTGTCTGTAACTCCAGGAGATCCACTCTCCTCTTCTGGCCCCTGTGGGTACCAGGCATGCAAGTGATACACAGATGGCATACTTGCAAATCGGCCGCATACATAAGATAAGAAAATAAAAAAAGAACAACAAGCACCAACATGTAACCCCATGGTTCTAGAGGTCTAAAATGAATCCTCCAAGGGCTAGGAGCAGGTCATCAGCAGGACCATGTCTCTCTGGGACTGTAGACAGACTCTATCCCTTGCCTTCATGCCTCCTAGAGAGGCAGCCCATGTTCAGAGTGGGACACCATTCCAACTTCCACTTCTCTCCTCATGTTTTCCTTTGTCCCAGATGCTCTTACCACTCTCTTATAAAGACCTATGTGATGACCTTTGGACAATCCATAAGTTAACCATTTTTTTTTTTTTTTTTTGGTTTTTTCGAGACAGGGTTTCTCTGTGTAGCTTTGCACCTTTCCTGGAACTCACTTGGTAGCCCAGGCTGGCCTTGAACTCACAGAGATCCACCTGGCTCTTCCTCCTGAGTGCTGGGATTAAAGGCGTGCGCCACCACCGCCCGGCCAGTTAACCATTTTAAAAGTAGGGCAGTTGGTACCACTGAAAGATCAGCAACTGTTGTGCCCTGTTTAATGTACACAGCCTGAACAATCTGTGTCTGTACTTGAAATAACATTTTATTATTTCTCCCAGAAGCATTCTTTATTTTATGGTTTGTTTCTGAGGTTGGAAGAATGTTAATCTGTGTTATCCATTGCTGCAACAAATCACATCACTATAAATTCATTGCTATGCTAGCAACATATGGTTTTAATTTTCCTATCTGTTCTTCTGACCCTATACAGTTGACTCATCTTGCATTTTGTTTTACCTAAGATGAAGTTCCAATCCTTAGAAGCTAAACATTTACCTCCTGAAGAAGCCAATCTGGATGCCAAGAATTTGGTGAAATTGTTACATCTGTACCTGTGTCTAACAAACCCTCAATTTCAATGCCATTTATTTGTATTTTTAGCTTTGGTCTCTGATCATTTATAGCAGTTTTTTCAAAATACTTGTTTTCTGGTATCTCCTGAATTTTTTGTTTTATCTTTTGAAGCTGTTCTGTCCTTCATTACATACAAAGGAGTTTTGTTTGTTTGGTTGGTTTTGGTTTTGGTTTTGGTTTTGATTTTTGTTTGTTTGTTTGGTTGGTTGGTTGTTTTTTTGAGACAGGGTTTCTCCATGTAGTTTTGGTGCCTGTCCTGGATCTTGTTTTTTATAGACCAGGCTGACCTTGAACTCACAGAGATCCACCTGGCTCTGCCTCCAAAGTGCTGGGATTAAAGGCCTGTCCCACCACTGCCCAGCAAATATTAAGTCTTTTAATCACTCTGTGGATGAGTTTCTCAATGCTGACAGGGAATAATTGAATCAAATGTGATATTGGGGCCTTTAGGAGGCCTCCCAGGGCATTTCTTGATGGCAAAGGATTACCTTGCCTGTTCCTTGTTCATCTGCATCCATGTCTTTTGCATACTCCAGAAGGCCTGGGCCTTCTGTTTGGATTATCTCTAGAAAAAAAGTGTTTCTAGGAATTTCTTGCATACAATCCCTTTTAAAATGACTTGTTAACCACAATTAAAACTTCTAGGAATGTCTTGCATACAATCCATTTTAAAATAACCTTGTTTACCTCAATTAAAACATCTGACATTTTGATTTTTCTTGAAATTTTTAGAAATTACTTCTCCTGTCCAAATATTATAAGTATGAGATCCAATATTAGCTGTATTTCAGATCCATTCACCTATGAGTGCTGATCTTGCCTTTAAAAGCTTAATCACTCTTTTGCATTCTCAATTAGCAGTTTCAAAAGCCAAAGATTAAATTAATATTAGTCTAACTTCTGGGTCTTGTATCATTCTATTTACAGCAATATAAGTCAATTGAAGTCAATCTTTGTAAAAAAAAAAAAAAAAAACAATCAATGAATACTTCTTTTGGGTCTTGTATAATTTTATTAAATTACTCAGTCATCTTTACTGATTCTGTCTCAGGCATTCAACCCTGCCTCAAGCATTCAATGCTGCTATATGACATAGAGCCAAGGTATGATCATCAAATCTAAACTGTCTTTGAAAATCAGCATATTGGCCTTCACCAAGAAGCTGGTTTGGGAAATATCAATATCTCTATTTTGCTGTTCTATGACCCTAGCCTTCTTTCTCCATCATGTTTTTCATTGTAACTGAGGACCAGCTTCCAATATTGCTGTAGCTAAATCTTTTTAGGCTTATGGAATAATTCTGTTCTGAGTTGCCCATCAATTTAATATCTGCTTCACAAAGGGTGAGTGCATACCATATGAAATAAGTGCTTCCTTAAATCTCTTCAAATCTAACATTGCTACAGGATCCCAATTAATTTCTGCATAGCCTTAGGGGTGTCTACCATCTGGTAGTCATTCTTGTATGGTAACTGGAGAAATTAAGGTTGGTTTTCCAATAACCTTAGTCCAATCCTCTTTGATTTCATAATGTGATGGTGCAGTAGGTTCTGCTCTAAGTTCTGCTGTCTGTGTCTGATTGTTTTTCTTATTTTCATTAGTTGGTCTTTCTAAGGCTTATATATTATCAGTTACAATTTTTTAATTTTCATTAGTAAGTCTTTCTAAGTCTTGTATTTTATCAGTACTAAGTCTTTCTAAAACTTGTATCTTATCAAAAGTAAGTCCTTTGAAGGAATTTTTATTGTTTTCATTAGTAAGTTTATCTAGGTCTTGCATCTTATCAATAGTAAGTCTTTCTAAGGCTTGTATCTTATCAGTAAATTTTTCATATTTGGCACAGTTATCAAATCATTTTTAAGGATAAAATATGAATTACCAAACTGACAGCAATTACAAACAGCATTATGTCAATCCCAGCTAGGTGGTTTATCCTCTCATTTATTTTTTTCCATTTGCAAGCCATCCATAGTAGCACTATCCAGAGTCCTAATTCTCTGCATTGTGATATTTCCCATTCTTAATATGGGAAAGATTTTTCCTTTTAATATTATTTAACTCTCTCCTTAAGGGCTTCCCAAGTATCTCACCAAATCTGCTGACTTCTCATTTTGTCTGCAGCAACAGCACCATCAGCATAGAGCTTGAGGCTCTCTAGTGATTTCCAAGCACAAGCCTGCTTTCTGGAGTCCAGCAAGCAGCAAATGGTGGTGGCCTACTGATGTGAACTCTGTGGTCTTGGCCCATGGCCTGCTGATGTGAACTCTCCAGTTATATGGTCTTGCCCCACCTTGGGGCCAAATGTTGTTGGACTTTCCTTCTAGCCACCAGCTCCAAGTAACAACATGGAAACTTCTTACTGACTATAAAAGCTTGGCTTTAGCTTAGGCTTGTCCCCAACTAGCTCTTATAACTTAAATTAATCTGCTTCTATGAATCTATCTTCTACCACGTGGCTTTTCCCCTCTCTTCTCCATTTCTCTACATCTGATTCATTCTGCATCTCTTGGTATCTCTCTGCCTCTGTTTTTCTCAGAGTTCTCTTTCCCCAGAATTCCCATCTATTCTCTCTTGCCTAGTTATTGACCATTCAGCTCTTTATTAAACCAGTCACAGTGGCACATCTTCACAGAGTATAAAGAAATATTCTGCAACAGAATAATTCTAATATATAGCATGGTTCATGTATTAGTAATTTTTTTCATTGATCTGACCAAAATCCTAACAAGATACGACTTAAGTAGGGAAGGGACTCTTCTAGCTCATAGTTTGCAGGCACAGTACATCATGGTAGAGAAATGGTGGATGCAGGAGCGTGAGGCTTCTGGTCATATTGGATCCACAGTCAGGAAGCAGAGAGTACTAATGTTGGTATGCCTGCTTGTATTCAGTCCTCTAAACCCCCAGCTTGGAAGCTGGAGAGATGGCTCAGAGGTGAAGAGCACTTGTTGCTCTTGCAGAGGACCTGTGTTTGGTTCCTAGTATGCATAGAATGACTCACAATTATCCGTAACTGCAGTCCCAGGGGATCAGACACTGTCTTCTGACTTCCACAAGCACCAGGTACACACACACACACACACACACACACACACACACACACACACACACAGAGTGAACAGACATATATGTAAGCAAAACACTCATACATATAAAATAAATAAATAAATCTTTAAAAATTATTGGCAGATGCCGCTGTCCCCTGTCGCCACTTGCTGCAGCCATGGTCAACCCCACTGTGTTCTTCGACATCACGGGCGATGGCGAGCCCTTGGACCGCGTCTCCGAGTTATTTGCAGACAAAGTTCCAAAGACAGCAGAAAACTTCCACGCCCTAAGCACTGGAGAGAAAGGATTTGGATATAAGGGTTCCTCCTTTCACAGGATTATTCCAGGATTCATGTGCCAGGGTGGTGACTTCACACGCCATAATGGCACTGGCGGGCAGATCCATCTACAGAGAGAAATTTGAGGATGAGAACTTTGTCCTGAAGCATACAGGTCCTGGCATCTTGTCCATGGTGAATGCTGGACCAAACACAAATGGTTCCCAGTGTTTCATCTGCACTGCCAAGACTGCGTGGCTGGATGGCAAACACGAGGTCTTCGGGAAGGTGAAAGAAGGCATGGACATCGTGGAAGCCATGGAGTGCTTTGGGTCCAGGAACGGCAAGACCAGCAAGAAGATCACTATTTCTGTGGACAACTGTAATTCTTTCGACTTGCCGGCTTCCTACCCACCAGACCATTCCTTCTGCAGCTCAGGAGAGCACCCCCACCCCATCTGCTCCCAGTACCCTGTAATCTCCGCTCTCATTGAAGTTCTCTGGGTTCCAGAGATTGGGATTCTGGGTTCCAGCTAGATTGCAGAGTTAAGTTTATGATTATGAAAAAAAAAAAAAAAACTAAGTAAGAACCATTAAAAAAATTATTAAACCCCAGCTCCTGGGGTGGTACCACCCACATTCAGGGTGGGACTTTTCAGTTAATCCTTTCTGGAAATACCCTCATAAATCCCTGACATGTTTCCATGGAAATCCTAAATAACAAGCATCACAGTCCCTAAATGCAAGGCAACTTCTTTACCTGATGATTAGCAGAACAGGGTGATGAGTTGCCAGGCTAGAGGAAACAATGCTGAATCGGCCTGTCGAGCAGAAATGATGGCCTCCTATGTGAGATTTTTTTCACTCAAACCCTGACTCTGGAACTTAACTGGAGGTGTAGGTGCATGGGAGGCAATGGCATCTTGAGCCACTGATAGGATTTGGTCAGGAAAGTGGGGAGATTGAGTGGGGATGGCAAAGACTTCCCTGGCAGAGAGAAGAGCACATGCAGAGGGTGGTGTGATGTGCATGCACTGGCTGAAGCATTGGAGGGAAGTGAGTGGTGGTGGGGCCCGGAGCTTTTAGTCTTTGTATGCTGCGCTACGAATTTTCCCTCTAGGTTATGGAGACAGACAACCTTAACTAGGGAAAAGTATCAACTCACCTTAGTGGGACTTCCGGCCATGGCACATCTTGAGTGGTATGATCCCCAAGATACTTAAAAAACAAAACAACAACAAAAAAAAATCCGCATTGAAAAGACTAAATGAGATAATATGTGTAAAGGCTGCCCAGCACATCCAAAGCATTTACTAAATGGAAACCAAACTCCTACTCAGTATTATTGTTATTGGAGGCATTCGGCCAGGGCAAAGCGGGAGCATCCTTTCCTGATTCTCCGTGGGTGAGAGAAGAGAGGATTTGTAGTTTCAGAGCCCTACAGGCATCCTTTCTTGGCTGACTGTACAGAAGGTTCCAGGAAAGCTGGCAGGCATAGTAAATATTGACCTCCCAAGGAATTTCCCAACAGTTCAGTCGCCCAGGGAGCCAGAAAGAAAACTTGAATCATGTCTCTGTAGAAACCAGAATTCCCAACTTTCTTGGACCTCCTCTTAGTTCCAGCCATGTTTACAGAACACATGAGGCAAGTCAAGGGGGGTGGGTGCTGGCAGCATATCTGTGGTCTTAAGATCTCCAACACAGGTCAGGTGGTGCATGCCTGCAGCACTAGCATTCAGCAGGCAGAAGCAAGAGGATCAGGGGTTCAAAGCCAAGCTGAGCTACATGAAACTGTGCTTCAAAAACAGTAACAACAAAGAAATTGATCCATCCCTTACTGTGTCATGCAGAGCAGCATCTTCTTTGGCTTGGGCTGAGAAGGTAGCTCCTTTGGTAGGGTGCTTGTCTAGGATGCACAAAACTCTGTTTAATCCCTAGCACTACATAAAACTAAGCATGATGGCATATGCCTGTAATCCCAGCTGAAGGTCAGGAAGATCAGGAGTTCAAAGTCATTCTTGGCTATATAGTGAGTTCAAGACCAGCCTGGGATACATAACAAAATCTTCTCCAGCTCATCCTTGTCTTTTACCCGACACCTCTTGCTCAATCCTCTGGGTCACCAGAGCTTTCTCCTGCTACGTTGGGCAACTGTTGACTGTTGGGTGTGAAGCAAGGCCATTTGTTGCTCACTCTGTCATTCCATCTGCCAGTGGCGTTTGGAGGTGTTCAGAGACCAGGGCCTAGGGCAGTAGAATATACAACATCTTATTCATGGATAAGAGGTGTGAGACCAAAACAGGAAAAATGTACCTTGCAGGTTAAGGGTTCTGCTTGCAGTTAAGACAGTTAAGAATAACTTCCTGTTTGCCCTGCTTGTTTGACCCATCTGCACCAGATGTGCTTGTCACATGTGGGCCAAAGCACATGAGCAGGAAATACGTTAGGATATATGTTTGCCCCTGACTGGACAAGGTGGGAAATGTGGTGAATTGTGGGTTTTGCTTTTTAAGCCTCTGCAAAATGTGACTTGTGGCCATTTCCTGGAAACCCAGAGACAGACCTGGCCAGAGTTCATAAACCTGGCCAGGATTTAATTAAAACTTACTTCAAATTTGGCTTAAGTATTGTGGTAGTGGTCTTATTCTCAAGCGGTGGGATTGAAAAGGGCTCCGAGCAGTTGTCCTCAGGGAGTAAGTTAAAGAAGAGAAACATGACAGGTGACCAGTGACAGAGCCATCCCCTGATTTAATTCACTAGCCATGTCTATTGTG